>NC_047082.1:5716218-5954306 GCF_902459465.1 Asterias rubens
TCATTCCAGGTGCCCAGATGATTCATTCATGTGAAAGTGGCACAACAGTCAAACTCATTCCAGGTGCCCAGATGATTCATTCATGTGAAAGTGGCACAACAGTCAAACTCATTCCAGGTGCCCAGATGATTCATTCATGTGAAAGTGGCACAACAGTCAAACTCATTCCAGGTGCCCAGATGATTCATTCATGTGAAAGTGGCACAACAGTCAAACTCATTCCAGGTGCCCAGATGATTCATTCATGTGAAAGTGGCACAACAGTCAAACTCATTCCAGGTGCCCAGATGATTCATTCATGTGAAAGTGACGCAACAGTCAAACTCATTCCAGGTGCCCAGATGATTCATTCATGTGAAAGTAGCACAACAGTCAAACTCATTGGGTGACATGGCCTCAATAGGCATGATAGGAAACAACAAAAATGCACTGCTACTGGGTTTAGGGGCATGGATTCCTTCCCTCGACATCTCTTGATTTCATCTCAAATGTCATCTTCTTGTAGCCCCTTACTGAGAGCGGCTTTTTAGTCTTATTTGGAACAACCTTGCATATACAATGTAACAAAGCAAACAAACAAATGTTGTGCAGCAAGGTATATAACACAACTAAGAGAATGACACCAACACCCATAATGTGATCGTGTAAACCAGTTACATTTTGTACATGGTGTAAGCTTCAAATCCTGCCTTAAAATGTGCGTCATTTATTACATTTACAAAACCACCCGAGGCTCCCTCTTCCAGAAAACCAAATAGAATCCTGCATCTCTTCTACAAAATAATTTATCCAAAGTGGGGCTACACATGTACATGTACCTGTAGTTCTATGTGTATAAACACATGTTCTCTGTTTTATTCTTCTTCACCTGTTTTTGTTTCTCTTCACTAAGTCTCAGTTGAGAAAAAAACTACATTTATAATAACTTGATAAAATACAGTCATCACAGAAGTTTCTAAATTGTGTGCGAGTTTATTTAATATCAGCTTGCACCAGTGAAAATGTTTTAACAGTTATTTGAATCAACAGATTCCTTCAAATGTTCCTTTGTTTGGTCAACAGACAAGGCTACCAAGCAGAATGAGGGTTGTTTTTACACTAGGCAATGCATATCATGTACATGTAGCATGAGCTTAAAGGAACACATTGCCTTGCATCGGTCATGTTGGTCTATAAAAATCCTTTGTAACCGTTTGTTATAAAATGCATGGTTGGAAAGATGTTTTAGAAGTAGAATACAATGATCCACACAAACATGCCTCGAAATTGCCGGTTTTCCTTTTACTTTGCTAACTAACACGGTCGGCCATTTATGGGGGTAAAAAATCTAACTCCCATAACTGGCCGGCCGTGTTAGTCCACAAGGTAAAAGGAAAACCGTGCAATTTCGAGGCATGTTTGTGTGGATCATTGTATTCTACTTTTAAAACATCTTTTTACCCATGCATTTTATAACAAACGGTTACAAACGCTTTTCAAAGACCAACTCGACCGATCCAAGGAAACATCAGCAAATAAGCTTTTATATGCCAACTCCACATTCCCACCGGCACACCAGTTTGTTATTAATGATTTGCCCTGAAATGCCCCCAAATTGGTAAACGTAAACAAACTCCAAAGCAATTTCAAAGTTCAAAAAGTGTGTTTAATAATCTTTTCGTCAACACAAATGATCTGAGAAATCATTCTGTCAGAAAAAATATCCCCAACACCAGTATTCCAATAAAGTAAACCCAATAAAATAATAATATGAATGTGCATAAATTCCTTGACAAAACCCAGACCAATGTTCAAGGCACTGGACAGTATTGGTAATTACTCAATAATAAAAATTGTTAGCATAAAAACTTACTTTTTAACAAATAAAGTATAGTATAAAACATTGTGATAAATGGCTCCCTCTGAATTAACATTGTTTTTTGAGAAAGAGGTCATTTCTCGCTCAAATAATTCAGACTTCAGCTGAAGCCTTTTATTATAATGCATCTGAAAGAACACAAGGTTGTTTTTTCTTCTTTCATTATTCTCTTGCAAATTCGATGACCAATTGATCCCAAGTTTTCACAGGTTTGTTATTTTTGTATGCATATGTTGGGATACACCAAGTGAAAATACTGGGTCGTATTAATAAAAAGTAGTAATTACTGACAGAAATTGGCAAAAAGTAACAGCATCAACTTCCAAGTAGAAGCATTCAGTAAAAGCATCTTATAAATTCCGTATGAATCAACTTATTCTTTCACAACAGATATTCAATTAAAGACACTGGACATTATTGGTAATTGTTAAAGACCAGTCCTCTCACTTGGTGTATCTCAACATATGCATAAAATAACACACACACAATACATGGAAGTATGTTGTTCAACTCTTTGTGATAGCAACCCGGGACCACAATGATTTCCTTTGTGATAGCAACCATGGACCCATTGTCCCTTTTGTTATACATTTAGGTCCCTAGTTTGAATGTGGATACAAACCCACACACACACACACACAGTCCACGCTGCCAAAGCAGCTATTGATTTAATCATAGAGAAAGGACCACGGAAGGAGTTTGAACTTCCCGGGCACTAACAATAGAGATCAATGGGCCTTTGTGCGCGAGGTACGTCACCGCAATTTACTCTAGTAAACTACAGCTCATTTGGGGCATGCGTTGAAGAATGCCGTGTCTATTTTTTGACGTAATTTCGCTGCAAGATATTCCACAATAATGGAGTAGATATTTTGCGTCAAATAAGACTTCATCGCATGGGTAGTTAAGTACAGTTCACCCAAACTCATAAAGGCGCATGCAATCGCAAAGATTTCAATAACAACTATATGTCAATGTGTTGTTTTTGAAAAACAACCAAAGTTCATAAATTTACACCAAAATCGTAACAAAATTATCAATGATTAAAATATGATATTTTAGGGCATTGCAGGACCTCATCACATGCTTAAGAAATAGTGCATTTTCTTTTTCATGATTCAGCTCATCCGTGATGTATGCCATGACGTTCCCCAACATTACCAGACATCAAACAAAGACTTTGCTCCTAAATTCTCTATGGTACATGTAAGCATAGAGAAATATTCCTTTCCTGCCACTCTTTCATTCAGCATTGGGGTTCTGCGCACGCCGGTTACCCACATTACAATGATCTTGTGCTGCTCAACTCTGGACTTGGCTGACCATAAAGTGGAGGTTTGTGCCAGCGGTCACAGTAAGATTAGCGAACGTGTTTCCTCTGCAGTAAGGAATATTCAAACTCCTTCCGTGGTCTTTTCTCTATAATTTAATTAGAAACATAGAAATCTACAAGTCTACAAGATTTTTATTCTGACATTAGCTTGATGAAGGTGATTTACGGTGTATCTGGATCACCAGATTCAAAACGTTTTTTGTTAAGCTGCTGAAACGTGATTTACTCTGAAAAGTTCAAATAATAAAATGCACAACATTCTATTGACACGCATTTACTTCTTTCAAAAATGACTTCCTCTGATTTTATAAACAATAAGCCTTAATGATCGAGGCATACATTTCTGACCCAAAAAAAAAGGTTTTTTTTATCTATAAAAAAGTTTTCTTAATTGAAACAAAACCCAAAACGGTTTTGTTTTATCATTGGCATAAATATAAACACATGTGTAGAAGCTGTATGGTTTGTTTGTAATGTTTCTGTTGTGAAACATTGTGCATGAGTCTATTAAGGTATTTCAGTTATGTCTCTCATTGGTTCATAAACATTTCTCCTGTGAGGAACTTTCATAATTGCTGTCATTTCTACAAATTTATCTTTACTTCTGTGTCCAAGGTAGCTCTGGGGCTACCTTGGAAAAAAAAAGACCATTACTTGACTGGTTCTGTATTCTAGTTGGCTGAATCTAGGCTAGTGCGTACATGAGATTTCTGCCATCAAGAACTAGATGTTTGATGGCAACAGTTCACATGGTGGTGTGAACAGTGAAAATTATAAAAAGAATAATTATACTAAGACTAAGAGGGGAATCCTTTAAACAGCTACCTGAGCGGAATGTTTTCAACAGAAATTGTATTTTTACTTGTTTATAATGAACTTGTTCACCATTTTAATGTAATTTTGATATGTGTACACTTCTGAATTTTTCGTAATTATCGACTAAAAAGTCAGGCCCCTACCTAAAGGTTTTTTGAAAAACTAAAAACACTTCTGCCGTTGAGAGTGGGCGTCAAAGGACAATGCCGCTGACGTCATTAAATGTGGGAGTTTGCTTTGTTATACATCCACGCTGCAACAAAGCGGCTTTATCTACTTATGACGTTTTGAGAGTGATTACGTAACGGGGCTTTTCGCAAATCTCTCAGAAAAGCTCTGGATAAGGGCATACAAAATGATTGTTTTTTTTACACAATTGAAACCTATTTATAATCATATGACTCGATTTCCTTATTCATCGAAAACATTTTAAGTGGAATTCAGCAAAGTTCACGACTTGACATTTTCGTTCAAGCAGGTCTTGCTATTGGTAATTAGCATGTTGAAGTAAAATAGTTTGTATTATCACTCACAGTCCCACGAGGTGCATAACGTGCACTTTGACTTCAATGCCAGATGTATTATGTAACAATATTTAGAGGACTAAATAAATTCTTTCTAACACCAGTCATAATACCATACCATTGAAAGACAAATAAAACAAATTTACAGATTTCCTCATAAATATTTTGTCATGAGAGAAAACAAAAAATGTCCCGCTTGACTGTTTTATTGTTTGTTAAGAAACAACAACATTAATGGTAGGACTGTTTGTGTACTTATTCATAAAAAGATAGAAACTTTAAGGAATACCTGTTTCTAAAAACTCTAAGACCAAGACTTATAAAAAAGTGATCCCAAAACCTTTAGCTTGGGGATGAGCTTTTATTCAAATAGCTCTCTGTTTAGTAAAAAGAATATTAAAGGCAGTGTACACAATTGGTAATTGTCAAAGACTAGCCTTCACAGTTTGTATAGCTCAACATGCATAAAATAACAAACCTTTGAAAATTTGAGCTCAATCGGTAATCGAATTTGCGAGATAATAATGAAAGAAAAAACACCCTCATCACACGAAAATGTGTGCGTTTAGATAGTTGATTTTGAGACAGCAAGTTCTAAATCTGAGGTCTCAAAATCAAATTCATGGAAAATTACTTCTTTCTCGAAAACTAAGGCACTTCAGAGGGACACGTTTCTCACAATGTTTTATATCATCAACCTCTCCCTATATGTATTTTTCATCACCAAGAAAGGTTTTATGCTAATAATTATTTTGAGTAATTACCAATAGTGTCCACTGCCTTTAAGGGAACTTGAAAACCTGACCTTTTTGTACTGAAAATTTGACTCCTTGTTTTAAATAATAGTGTATGTTCAAAACTTTAAATATTTGCTGCACAGGAGAAGCAGGAGGTCAAGCATACACCATTGATAGAGTCATTGATAGCAGATAAGATTGCATCAGCTGACAGCTTAAGTGATGATGCTGCTTTTAGGCAACTAGAAGCAGAGGCAGCTGCTCCTTCAAATGGTAAGTTTAGTAACAAATGATGAATCGTTGGTGCCCAAAAGATGTTTTCAAAATAAGGTCAGCCCATGGTTCCTCAAACTGATGTTACAAGTTGAATTTATGTAAAGCAATATGACTACATTTTGCTCTCTGATAAAAGTTTAATGGTGAAAATAGCTTAGAAAACATTTGTCATCAGATGTTTGCTTTGGTGTTGAGGTGTGTGCATCACTCCTAACAGTAACATTCAGGACATTAAGCATTGTTTCGTTTCTTAACTAATTGAATACATGTTTTTGTGTTTAGGGTATAATCGAGTTAGCATTGAAATTTTGGTGTGTTGAGGAAGTCTTTAAAACTAGATTGGCCATGTTTGTGATGAAGCATTTCATCTTGATTAGGGAATAACAAGGTATTTATCAAGTTTAAATAATGTAGGGTCTCAGACACTATGAAAACTTAGTCATTTTCTAATGCACACTTGGAAAATGGACCCTTCCCATGAAATATGTAATTTGCACATGTAGCGTGCGCACTTACAATTTGGTTGGCAAAATGAGGAAACATCGCGCTGTTTTGTACACGGCTAATGGGTGTGTGACCCAGACGTGAGTGCGTCTGCTTAGTGCACAACCAATACATGTAGGTTCTGTACACGTGCATCAATGTAATTAGCATTTTTCATGAAAGGGTCCATTGCCGGGCAGAAAAGCCAGCAAAACAATTTAAAATGAAAATGGGGGTTGCTTTTAAGAAAATATTTTTCAAAGTACCTGATAAAACTGAAGTGGCCGCAGAGGACATATGGGGTTAGAAGAGGATCAAAGGATTCAATAAATCAAATGTTTCAGTTTACTTTTTTATTGAAGTCCAAACAATGAGAACAACAATTGAAAATTCTTAATTTAGCCAGTTTACAAATCTTTGTGTGTCTGGCGAGTCTACAATTCCACACAGTTGTTACCAGAGGTACATTGTACAGTATGAATGGGTTCTGTTTTAGCAAACCACTTTTACAATGTATGTGTTGTTAAAACAACGATTCTCTTTACCTCAAGCTATATATGTAACTAGCCCAATGACCATACATTATTATCTCTGGCTGGCACAAAGGTTACCAGTTTGATCTCAGACTGGTTTTGAAAGTCATTAGTACACATTAATGTAGCTATGGATGGATAAAACAGTCTGTAAATGAATAAAACAGTCTGTAATTCAGTTAAGCACCCCAACTGTTGGTGTGTCAGTTCTCAAAGTAATGTAATTTTAACACTTTTTTGAGCCACAAAAAGATCTGGATAATTACTTTAACCTATTTGATATATTCCTGACGCACAAATTTTTCCACAAAGAACATACTTCCAGAGAAAAAAAACCACATAATTATGCCTGGGCTAAAAAAATATCTTCCGTGGCAAAAAAATTACACGGAACATCAAGTCAGTATAAATTCTCTTTGCAAACAGTTTAAAAAATACAGTACTTTACGTAGGAGTAAGAGGACTTACCATTAGAAAGGACCAAGTTTTTTGTAAATGTTCAAGGTAAGAGCTTGCCGAATGTTTTGAGCAACAAAATCTTCTTGTTTGATTGTTGGTACAGCTGGAATTTCAATGCCCTCTTGTCCGTCCAGAAGATCTATATTGAATACCTCATCACGTTGTTCACAAATGTTGTGCAAAATGCTGCATGCAGTAGCTATGGAAGGTATCAGTGCAATTTTGTGTTCATTTCTTTTCGTCAGGATTTGCCATCGACCTTTTAGACGTGAAAATGCCTTGTCCATTACTCTCCTAACGTCAGCCACCTTCAAAGATTAACAAATGATCAACCTATTTATCAGAACAATAACACTTGCTTACATTTATGTTATGTACCTTTACAAAAAAACAAGGTTGTTCTTGAAGATAATGTCTCACATTTTTAAGATCCAATACTGGACACTAAAGCATGCCCTAGGCATTCCACAAATGAAACACCTCCTATTTAGGCTTTGAGGTCATAATTCCTTCCCTTTGGCTTATGTCCCAGATCCATGTATATGTAGCTCTACTATAGAAACAAATAGACAAGTATCTGAAAGTATAGGTTTTTAAAGTGAAAGCTCCACGTTAGATATTTTAAGGCTGTTAGTGTTTTTGTTGAGAGGCCTCGATCATATAATGGTATACAACATACTGCGTATACGTATAAGTGACCTTCTCTCCCACCCTACTTTCCCTGATTCATAAGGCTACTTATATTTACCTGTTGATTAAAAAGATGTTGTTGGTTGGTAAGTTCACCCTCTGATGTGTCATAAGCTTTAGTGACATTCGGCAATAACGGGAAGCCTGGACCGGCTAGAAGTTGTGCAGGCACACTCACACCTTCAATGTCTATAGCAGAATTTGGGAACAAGGTTCCTTTGATTGCAGCTTCATACAAGTGAGATTGGGAGAATACTTGTACATCTGAGGTTGACCCATACTGCCCAGCAGTCATGTCCAGGAACTGCCCCTTTTCATCAACTATTCCCTGTATTTGTGAAAATAATCAACCCATTCAAAACTCATTCCACACTGTAGACCTACATGTACAATTCAAATAAATACAGCATTCTTGATGGAAACATTGGCAATTAAAACGTTTTCAATAAGCCTTGGTTTTTGTTCATTTTGGTTTGATCTCTCTCTTTCCTTTCTTTTGATCTAACTCTGTACACTTGACTTGAATTGAAACTAGATTGAACGGACAAAACCACATGAGCAATAACATCATCAAGTGTCAATTAACAAACACATTCAACATTGACTAATTGAACTCCTGAACCACAAAATGGATACTGACAATCTACAAATCATGACAATTTGAACAATTTGTGAACTATTATTTATATGTAAATGTCCTGTTGTGATGTTGCACTTCGCCTTTTCTCTGAAATCTGAACAAGTTTTATGCCTTCTTAACCAGTTTGTTTCTTTTTCCAAGCACAATTGTTTTCAGTCACCATTTTTTTCTAGCCTAGGTCGTTTTGACAATGGCATTCTGTTTGAACACGTGGACAATTTGTTATTGATATATTTACAGATCTAAATGGCTCGTATTTTGTTTATGGTCGTGTTTCTGCAACATAATAAGACTGTTGGAAAGCTGTTATAAATAAATGTTAACAGCCGAATAATAGACAACAATCTAGGCTGGTAATGTGTAACAAACAGGTCTTTGACAAAGGCATTAGGACTTAAATCAAACCATTCATTGTTTGCAGTGCCTTTTCACGGGTCCACAAAACCTCAGACACTGTCTGCAAAGCAGTCAACTTACTGTGAGAATACTATTAATTCTTTTTGGAATGTTTTGCTGAAAAAAAGGTTTCAGTTGACATCAATTGGTTTTAAAAAACATACAGGGAAATAAAAAAATAAATCAACTGTGGTTTACCTGAAGAAATATTGATGGGTTTCCTTTGGCACTGATGCACTCCAGGGGATAATTTGATTCTGGGAGCTTGATTGGGATTTGACAAGTACCAATGCAACCACCTATTTGTGGGAATCCAAATGTGTTCATAAAACTGTCAATGGTCACCTGCATTCACAAGGAAATAATGTTGAAAGTTTATTCACAAGGTAAGTGGGTGAATAAAAGTAATGAAAGGTACTGCTGTAGCAGATTTCGCGACACCATGGCGTAAGTTCACTTGTGCAACAATTATGGCGTATTTGCACCTCTAATTTATGGTAGATTTCCATTGATTTCAGAAAACCAACACCAAATCTGAGAGTCTGAAAATTGCGCATTGCCAAAATTAATTAACTGCCCTTGGCGCAACAAGTTTTGCCAAGGTTAGCCTGAAACTATCCTTCTGTCCTTGGGCAGCGACAAGGGTTGAGTGTTGCCGAAAGATAAGGATTGGACCTGCCTCTAGCCATCAGGCTAGCTCGCATCAGCTCTAGCAATGCAAAGGTCATGGGTTTGAATCCTACGCGAGTGCTCAGGAAAGGACCGAGAATACGGTGCTTTATAATATTATCAATATTTATTGTACCTGAACTTTTCCTGGCGTAAAGACTTCCATAAACTCCTTCTGCATGGACGAGGCAAAAGCCTTGCATGTCTGCTGAATGATCATACACACAGTGGATCGTCCAACACCAAAAAGGTCACTTATGATACGGTAACCACAGTTAGTGGCAAGCCTCCATATCGTTATAGCCATCCTTTGCTCTACTGGTAGTGCTCTCCGCATGTTGGTGTTATGGTATGTTATTTTATCTCGCATCTTCTCACAGATGAACATAAATGTGGCTTTTGACATTCTGTGTGGTAATAAAACAAAATAATAAGGGAATCAATGTGTGGTGAAGAGGTTTTCAACTAGTGGTTTAATCCCAACGAGGCCTGGTTCTTGATAATTTACCGAGATGAAGTCGAGGTAAATTATAAAGAATCAGACCTTGGCAGGTTTAAACCACTAGTTGAAAACCGATTCAACACACTTTGATTCCCATTCATAAATACCTTTTCGGTCAAAACCATCATCACTTTTTGGTCAAAAAGTAAAACAAATGCAAAAATTATAATTGGTCAATGATTTCTTTAAACACAACACCCCTCCAGCTATGAAATGGTAGAGCCCTCCGCTGCCCTCGCGTAAACAACTCCTTATAAGGGAATGCTGTGGGATAAAGAAACTGTCTTATAAGAACAGGTGCAAGGTAGCGTGTCACGCTTATGAATTAACACTCTTTACCGGTCATTAACAAAAGGTTTATGCACACCCACGTGACGCGCTCTCCACCAATAGGAGAAGAGAAACTGTCTGGGGTATTTATGAAAAACATTTAAAAACACTAATTTTAATATTACCCTGTCCATGGTTTGGCAATGTATTTAAGCCACTATTGTTCAAAACAACTTCTGCATGATATAAAGGTACAATTTGAAGTACCGGTACCAATTATGCACAAAAAAACACTGACCCTCAAGGGCTGCAAATTATTAATATGGGATCACTACAAGAGTTCACAGGCCTGTGAGTGGACCCTTAAGAAAGGTTGAAACACTAGACTGGTAATGTCAAGTGAGCACGGGCCACGCATTTAAGCTGGTCGAATTCCAAAATGTTTCTACCTTCTGAGGATGTCCAGGGCACATTTGGTCGTCAGTTTAAACCCTTTCTTTTGACACGCCCTTGTCCAGTATTGGTAAGACTCTACTCTGCTCTCAGGTTTTTGTTCTTCAAAAATCATCCTTAGTTCAGTGATCTAAACACGGAAACACATGCTTTTGCTATACCTGGCCATGATCCTCCCACTGACATCTCAATATTCATCAACGTTTCGCTTAATCCTGGTCCACCCATCAGTGAGTCACAGCCATCACACTTACGACTCAAGACTGGAATAAAGAATTCTGTGGACATAGTCCCCCTATAGAGGAAGGAGTCGCAGATCTCATAAAATTACAGTTCTTGTCAACTACATGTACATGTATTATTGTTGTGAGAACATCTGTCGACCTAAACCATTATATCCGTTGCATCGAGTTCTCACAGAGAACATACATTCATCAAGTATTAATACAAGACAAATGAATTCCATTGACACTGTCATGACTGTGGACCTTAAATACCAGCAGCCGATTTCACGAAACTTTACGCAACTGCGTAAGTCCACTTGGGCAACGTTTTTGGTGCAACTTACGCCATAAACGTTGCGCAAGTGGACTTACGCAGTTGCGTAAAGTTTCATGAGATCGGCCCCTGGTCAGTTAAAAATAACTCTTCTGCCTTTGATGTTTACGTGTGCAAAAGCAAAGCAGACCTGTGTGCATTAACTGAGACTTAGTAAACCACCTCTCCCAACGAAACAGATTTCATTCAGGAAAATTAAATCAATTGTCATTAATTTGATGAAAAGCGTGCAGCCTGCTTCCAATCTTTGTTCTACTACTCTGGATGATGGTGTTGATTATCTCGTTGATTGCTGACCTTCTCGATCATCATGCTCCTATACAGACTAAAACTATTACAGTTAGACTTTGGCTGCCATGGTTTACCGATCAATCAATCAATCAACAACATTTATTTCCATACAAACACAATATACAAAAACAAGCAATAGGATTTTCAAAGACTGAAAACTGTATGGAGGCATGGCCCATCAAAACCAAACTTCAGTTTGTGTCAAAGCTGGCAGAAAGAGCTGTTTGCAATCAGTTACACAATCATATAGCTATAATATAATTACCTTTATCCGGTTCATCAGTCACCAAGTCTGAACACTACATGTCATGCATGTATAGCACTGAAACGGCTCTTCTGAAGATCAAAAACTAAATTTTACTGATCATGATTTCCCAACAAGTGACTTTGTTAGTTCTGGTGGATCTTAGCTCCCCAACATTTGACTGAAGATAGGGATCTCGGAAAAGCACTGGTTTGCATCGTATCTTTCCATTAGGAGTAAATGTGTATTGATAAAGGGAGTTTCATCAGATTAAGTTCGAAACTAATTCTGATGTTCTTGCCTAGGACCACTCTTATTTAGTGTTTATGCTTCCAAACTACCGATGCCAACTGTTATGCAAACGACACTCAACTATTTGTCTTTTAAACCTGGCACGATTGTTACTCAAGATGTAGTCATGGAAAAACTGTATTAATGATGCATACATGGATGCTCCAGGACAGACTCTTGATCAATGATGATAAAACTGAATTTCTTATGTAGTACTAAGCACCAGTTATCTTTGATTCATCACTATCCATTAACCCCATGTGACAACAATTTCTATTCAGTCTGCATGTCAATCCGTAGCACTGGACACATTCGGAAATATCTTTTATATATAATAATATAATGAATAGGGTAGATGGCCTTAGCTTTCGATCCAATCCGGACCTTCTTCAGAGGCATAAGACAAGTACAAACAAATACATATCCATTTATAGAAAAAGAGAGGGGGAAAGGGATTAAGGAAAGGATCCAGAAAGAAGCGGGAAAATAACAGCCAATCAAAGTTCCTATTTCAGAAACAATATTGGGGGCTATGAACCAATAGGAGTGAAGTGGCGAGGACAAAGGATGTTTAGAATGAAAGGAAGGGTTACTGGACCATAAAAGTGGTAAATGTATTGTTCGACAACAATGGAGGGAGACATGAAAGGGTAGGATTAGAGAGCAAGTTGCATCATGATGCAACTAACAATGGTCAATTAATAAGAATAGCAAGATCAAAGGTATGATGATTTTAAAAATAGGTATGAGGGACCTGTGGAAAAAAAGGGGGGGGGGTTACTTACATCAGATAGTTACAGTGATGAATTTATAAAAACAACTTTAAACTAGGTTAATTTATACTTTATGTACAGAATATATACAACATATGAGTTCTTAGGCAGAAGTGAAGTGGAGGGTAATGAGAAGTTATTTAACACCAGTGTTTATGTTAAGTCCAAAGGGTTTTACTGTCTTAAGTTGGTGAATCCAGTGTGATTCTCTATTCTTGCGGTGTGTGTCATCACCATTGCAAGCTTCAATCACCAGAAGTTCAACATCAATGACACTATGATTGGGGCTGTTGAAGTGGATAGAGACTGGGTACGGTTTCTTAGTCTTTATGGAAGAGACATGATTCGCAAAGCGAAGACTAAGTTTGGTCTTAGTCTCTCCCACATATTGTAGCCCACATCTCTTACATGATATGACATAGACTACATTAGACGTGCTGCATTCAGAGTCGGTCTTGATGTTGTATGAAGAGCCAGTGGTATGACTCTTCACCTTAAGTGAGGGCTTAATGTGCAGACACGTTTTGCATTTGGAACGGGTACATTTGTGACAGCCCAGTATATCTGTCGGGGGTTGTGTTTGGACTGTACCTGGGGGAAGTTTGGCCCTGACTAGTATGTCACCAAGGTTCTTAGGGCGGCGGAATGCAACCATGGGAACCTCAGTGATTGCTGAGTGTAACCTGCTGGAGGAGTGAAGTATAGGCATGTTATTATTGAGAATTTTATATATAACAATAATAATAATAATAACGAAAACTTATATAGCGCCAAAGTCCGCCTAAAAGACGCTCAAGGCGCTTCACAAAGATACAATTTAAGAAAAAAAAAAGGCTAAAAAGAACTAATCTAAGTAATTAATCATAAACAAACCTAAGAAATTAAAAAACAGCAATACAATTATAAAAACACACTAGTGGACCATCAACTTCTACTGCAACGACTATCAGAGTGGCTCGGTGTGACTGGCTCTGCTTTGCAGTGGATAAAGTCATATATTACTGACAGGTCTGAAACAGTGTGCATTGCTCAAAGCAGATCTGAATTCATGCCCTTAGACTGCGGTGTCCACCAGGGCTCCGTTCTAGGTCCTGTTCTCTTCACGACATACACTCTACCACTAGACGACATCGCTAGACACAACGTCAAGTTTCATCTCTATGCTGACGATACCAAGCTCTACATATCCTTCATTCCTGGTGTAACTGCAGATGAGTCCTTCAAGCAGATGCACGACTGTGTCAGCCATATTCAAACGTGGATGAGTCGTAATTTCATGCGACTGAATGCGGAAAGGACACAGGTTCTTGTTGTGGGATCGCGACACGACCATGCAAAGTTTACTTCACAACAGTTCTCAATCAACAACCACGATCTGTCCGCCTCCAATAGTGCACGCAATCTTGGAGTTGTGTTCGATAAGCTGTTCAACATTGAAGCACACATCTCAAGCATGTGCAAAAGCGCTCACTTCCATCTTCGTGACATAGCCAAAATTCGCAAATACTTGTCTCTGGATACAGCTGAGAAAGTCATCCAGGCTCTGGTCTCCTCCAGCTTGGATTGTTGCAACTCGCTCTTGGTTGGGCTTCCAGCTGCATCTACTTCTCGTCTGCAACACCTACACAATAATGCCGCTCGAGTCATTGTCCTAGCCAGAAAATACGACCACATTTCACCCGTCTTAAGACGCCTGTATTCAAAGTTCTGCATGGACAAGCCCCACAGTATCTTTGTGAACTAATCTCAACTAAGCACAGCAGTCGTGCCCTACGGTCTGCTGGATCTCACTTGCTGGTAGAGCCAAGGTCTAGAACAATTCGTTACGGAGACCGTGCGTTCGCCAAAGCTACTCCTGCCCTATGGAATAAGCTCCCTGTCTCACTTCGCAAAACAACATCACTCAACAACTTCAAGAGGGAACTAAAAACACACTTGTTCACTTAGACTTTCATTGGGTATAAGTTAAATTATGTTTATTCTTAATTTTCCATTGTAAATGTTTTAAATTTGTGTAGGCGCCTTGATCGGTTTTCTGGAGAAGTGCGCGTTATAAATCCATACTATTATTATTATTTTGTTTATCTTGACAAACACACCACTGAAATACTTGTTCACGCTTTCATCACTTCCAAAATGGGCAACTTTCTGCTTTATGACATCAAGAAAAAAATAAACTGAAGCGTCTGCAGCGTATTTCCGCATAAATTATTCCCGCATCACTCCTGTATTACAGGATCTCCACTGGCTGCAAATATCACACAAGATTCAGTATTCGGCCTATTCATTTCCAAAATCCTTCACAACAATGGTCCAGAATACCTCATCAACCTCATCCACCCATACACCTCAGCAAACACCGGACTGCGTTCTAATGAGCTCATGATGCTTCATCAGCCCAGGACTTTGGGGTAACCAGGTCTTTATATTTATAGCATTGCCTGAGTGTGGAACCAACTCCCACTGACTGTCAAATCATCTCCATCCATCACAACATTCAAGACAAACTTAAAATCTCACCTGTTCAAACAAGCATACTCACACAATCCTCAGTCCTAATTTGTCTTTCTCTCCTCAAGCGCAATGAGTGCCTTCTTTAGGTGGATACTGGCCCTATCTAAGTGTTCTTTATTATTATTATATTATTATCTTAACTTGTCTGGTATGATATATTACGGTTGGAGATTCAAAAACATAACTAGAAATGTAGTGTGTGTGAAACTACAAACACTAGTTGAGGATTTTCAATGAAAGTTTAGACTTAATACATGTACATGTACATGTACCATGATGATGTCATGCAGACATCTAAGTACTTTTAAAAGGGTTGTTCTAAACCCCCTCGACCCCTCAACGTCCGCCCCGTGTTCGAAGAATGTCCCAATTTCGAGTTCATAAAATGTCGCTTTACGGCTGAGTAAAAATTAAGTCCTCGATTTAGAATTCACAGTGTGTGATCCGCGACGCAACTTCCTTCCAGGACTAGACTTGATTTATATCTGCATCAGCCACACAGAATTGGGAGTATTTACTCTCCGCTTCCGCACGTCACGTGCACACCGATTGGGGACCCCAAACCACGTGTGGGCCATTTGGTCGGTCGGGTCTACAACCTTGCGCTCCGCTTCTAGTAGTACACAGGACGGGAGCGATCGGCCCGGAAATGGGTCTGCCTGATCATCACGTAAATGATTGCAGTAGGAATTGAATGAAGGGTCATACGATTTTGGCATTTACTTTTCAAATGTAGCTCTAGTCTTGCTCTATCAGATATATCAATATAAAAACTGTAATATTCAAAGACTTACAACAAATGGTCACTTTTTAAAAGTAAAATACTTTTAATTCGACACCTGATAACGTCATCATGATGTAACTGAGTTTAGTAAAGATGCTTTTGTTAGCTGACAAGGGACACTGAAAAGAAGAAGATTAAAAAGATTTGTTTAAAAGGAAAAAAAGATGTTTCCCTTGCTGGTAAAGAGCAAGGAATTTGAACAAAAAACATGCATCGAAAGAATTCAAAGAGTTCCTCGTTGAGGCTGCTTTTTCCTACATTGAATTTGAGTATCAAATACATTGTATTAACAAATCTTCGTCTTACGTTGATTACTGTTGATTGACAGAAAACACTGTATAACATCAAAAGATTCAATTGAAATGTCACATTATTTGTGTTCTTAAACCTACATGTAAAATTATAGGCCTATGACATGTACAATGTATGATAGTGTGTGATGAGGATTAAACACTCGCAACCAATAAATGCAGAGGAAGTTTACCTGAAGTTTTCAATCCAGTCGTTATCTGTCCAGTGATCTTTGACTACAACGTCCCACCACATACTACTTCTCTCCCGCTTCCAAAGACGTCTTTCACCCCCTGTTTGGTCCTTCAAGTTTCCCAGCAGGTTACCTGTACGTATAATAAGTTCCCAAAAGACACATCTATTGAAGACTTCCTTTGTAAATACCAAAAAATGACTGCTTTACATTATGTAGTGTGTTCTAGCTGAAATGAGAGGTCAATTTGCAGCCCAGAGCACTTTGGTTAAAAGAACGAGTACCAATACTTGAGTACAGGAACATTCGCTTCGTGTGGCACATGGAGCCCCAACAACAAAGGGGCAGAACAATTTGGCTGAATCAAACATTGTAGGTACATAATATACAACATGAAACCAAGTGGAAATGATCATTACATGATAGCCTACTAAGTAAAAAATAACAACTGCCACACAAGTTTTCTGCTGCATTATTAGGCCTGTCAGGCACCCCCTCCCCCAATAGTAATACTATAGTAATAGTAACGTAACGTAACCCTCCTTCCGGCCGTCGGGAGGAGGGTTACGTTATCGCAACTACTCCCCCAAATGTTTCTGGATGTACAAACCTAAAATCCCTAAATGGGTTGATTTAAAATTAACCAGTTGTCAAATCAGCTGAGATTTACATGAAACTTTGTCTAACTGTTCCACTACGGCTAAATAAAATGAACACACACCAAAATAAAATCCATACTCCATCGTTTTGGAGCTAGCTCCGCCCCGCACTACAGTTGGGATAGTCATTCATTGGGACAGTCATATCCAGTTGGGACTGGGGGTCCCAACTGGAGCAATGAATGTCCCATTTGGCAATGGTTGGTATTTCTACCTCCATGGTTGGTGGGATCATGGAGGAAGAACATTTTTTTCCTCCATGGTGGGATACGATAGGAGTACATGCAGTTGAGACCATACCAGCTAAAATAACTTCCTATCCCCACACTTGCAGCAGCAGCTTACGTACATGACATGACATACTGTATTACAGTTTGGCAAGCTGTTTCTTTAGGGAATCACAACCATAGTTGGGACGCCCAGTTGGGAAACAGGCCCAACTGCAGTTGGGATGATTATCAAGTTGGGATGGAACATTGCCACACTTGTCTGTTCTGACTAGACTCTAATCTCAATTGTCTGTCTTACCCTTCGTTACGAATGGTGTAGGTGACATACAGCAAGAAGCGAAGAGCTGTTTCTTTCCGATTCGGCCACTCCTTCTTCGTTTCGTTGCACGTTTCGAACATTTCTCTACCGCAACACTGGTGGTGGTAGGCCTAACGCCGACAACGTTAGTTGTTGGTGTTGAACCGCATTGCATTTGCAAAAATTGGGGAACGAATGCCAGCAAAATTTTACTATTTGCCGATTTTCGATCAGATTTCTCTGCAATATTTGACATTTTCTTATAACCAGATTACATCAATTTAGGAGTACTTTTGGTTCACTTTCGTGGCACCAAAAAAAAATGTAGAGGTAGGTTGACATGGTTATGAGCCTAGCCGACGAGCATATTATGACTATGAGAGAGTACCCACACCACCATGCACACATAATACCATAGAGCAATTCGATTTCGACGTCGAAAAAATGACGCTGAAGTTTTAACAAACACTCTGCGCGCAAAAATAAATTTGCGTGCGCAAATTCCAAACATGTGCAGTAAACTTTAAATTTGCGAACTCACTGCGGAGAGTTGGGGAGAGGGGGGGGGGGGGGGGGCTGTTGACATTTGTTTTCTCTCCTTTTTTCCCCGGCCTCCTCATTTATTTTGTACATTTTTTTTGCTCTCTATTTTCTCACGGCCCCCTCATTTATTTTGTACATTGTTAAGTCAGTTTTTTCTAACTCATAATGTGCACTTCCAAATATTCTTGCTACGTATTTTATTAGTTTTTTTTTTTTATTTTTCAAAGTCTATCGTTACTGTGTTATAAGTGTTTGTTAAAGGTTCTATTCCCATCTTAAGAGTGGATTGATACGCTTTCGAGTCACAGTGGCTTTTTATATTAATCCTGGTCATCTTAGAATGGGCTTGTCCTGTCTGTTTGTAATTGTCTTGCTTGATGTGCCACTGTTCTGTTTCATTCCATCATAGTTATTGTTTTAGGTGTCACATGTTTTTTTTAAGTTTACATCTCGTTGTT
This sequence comes from Asterias rubens, assembly GCF_902459465.1. Classification (NCBI taxonomy): domain Eukaryota; kingdom Metazoa; phylum Echinodermata; class Asteroidea; order Forcipulatida; family Asteriidae; genus Asterias; species Asterias rubens. Next base: position 5,734,985 of record NC_047082.1, read on the forward strand.
TCTTATTCTGAACATTGTTGAAAACATTGGTCAATAAGACTGGCCGAGTTTTAGAGGCCATTATCATAGCTTTTTTATCAGTACCCTTTATTTAAATTGACGGATATCGTTGACGGATATCGTTGACGGATATGCAGGGGGCGCCGGCACGACTCCCCTCGGATATAGCCTGAACATCTGACGTCGGTAAATCTGCTCGCCAGAGAGGGCGTCCTCTGGGTTAGGGTGGTTTCGTGTAATTTCATGACTTGATGAGTGTTAATAAACCTCCAGAAAAAGGGACAGAGAAGCCAGTTATTTGCACCCTTGTGTCATTTAAAGCTATGTACACCGCAACCCCCGGTCAACGTTACAATACATACGAGTGCACAATGCAGATAACATAATATGCATTTCAAACAAGGGCTAAACAAAACAAATGTTGTTCTTTAGCTTGATGCAATTAAATAACTTTATCATCTTTGATTTTCCACATTACAGACACTCCACTGTGGGATGATAGTACACCTCAGTCTAATGTTATGCCAGCTACTAATGACACCGTGGTTGCCGACATTAAAATGGAGCTAGAGAACACTTCAAGTGGAGCAGTACAATCGGTTGATCCAATTCCTATAATGTCAGAAAACGAGGAGGCATTGCTTGATTTGGTTGCACTAGCGGACAGTATTGCCCCTCATCCAACTAAATCGGACTCAGAAGAAACCAGCGTTTAACATAATAAGGGGCTGCTCGGTTTTAGTTGTTGGGACATTTTGTGTTTTCTTGTGCATACAGCAACAGGATTTTATCTAAACTATCTATCTATCTATATATCTACCTTGTCCAGAGATTTCTCATTACTGGCGCATGGTAAAACTTTCATAAAACCTTCTCTATGTAACAAAATAAGGTATTAAAATAAACGGTTATTGGACAGACCTCCACTGTTTTGTTTCAGTTACTATTTAGAGTAATTTTATGCAATTTTCTTTCACTAAAAGAGTAAGCATCTGAACGAGTGATATAGTTAGAAGCACGGTGGTAAGAAAACTGATATAGAGGATAGCAAAACAAAACTGTTCATTGAAAGCACAAGACAGGTGAGGATAGTTTAATGTTAGTTTAAGTTTGAAACCGTATAGACGATGTGACCTCTGACGTCACACGAAAACCATAACATGATTCGCGCACATACCGCCGGGTAAAACCTTTGCGTTTTGGCAGCCAGCTAGAAAGTGTATGCAATCTTACCATGACCACGTGTCTTTTTGTCCGGCGAAACATGACGTAATACAGTGGGGGTTTTTTCAACAGAGGGCGGTTTTAATGTAAACATAGGTCACATCGTCTATAAGACAATCTGTGAAATGTGTCACTTTAATAGGTTCGAAATGATGGCTGGATGTTCAAAATCAATACAAAGGAGGCTTGTCTGGTCAAACACCGTTTGAGATTAATCATAACCGTTTCAGTTTATAGCTTTACATAACCGGGGGACTATTTTTAAAATAATTTTACGGTTGACGTTTTCCCTTTATTTTTTTGTTAATTAATTGTTTTAAACAACATTAGCGGAACTCTTCCCTATAAGCATCTGCAGACATATTTGTCATGATAAGGTGGATAACAAAGTTTGCATCTTTTTTTTGCGGAATGCGGCTCAAAACATCAGTGCGATAACCATTTGCAAATCTGAAATGGGTGAACATTTGGTGAAATTTTTCTATCATTCCCTAACTAGGCCTAGTCAAGGCAACCCTAACTAGGCCTACTCAAGGCAACCGTATCTTTAATTGTGACCCAAATTTAACTTTATAAAAGCAAAATAGAAAAGTTGTTCGCATCTGGTTGATATTTAATCCACATCGAAGTAATGGTGTGTAATGACAATGTCTTCTAATGTTTGCCGTCCGATTCAGTAAAACGGTCATTAGAAAGCCATTTGACTCTGTCAAACCATGGAGGAAGGAAGAGAAGGGGCTCGAACGAAGGGACTTCAAAAGTCGAACCCGTGGTACCGCGGTCGTTTAACGACACCTCATAATCACCCACATACCTTATACAGACAATGGGCGACCTGGCGTATGTGAGTTTGCGCGTGCGCACTTGGTTCTTCACTCAACCATGGTGTCGTATGTAGTATGTCGTATGGATATAATACAGGAAGAAGAAAAAACTTGTCTGAGACCTGATAAAAATGGTGTACACTTGTGCCCACCAAATCGAAAAACACAATTGAATACCAACCACCCTCGTGTGCTAATACCCAAATTTTGAACCACCACTAGTGACCTAGACTTGTGGACAAGTCGTTAAATCGGCCCCACGCGCTGAGATAGTGCTCCCGAGTCGAAATCGGGGAGCCATCAGTTCGCGCGAGAGCAGTGATCTCGGGGGAGCACTATCTCAGCACGTGGGGCCGATTTAACGACTTGTCCACAAGTCTACTAGTGACCGGAAAATCACAAAAATGTAAAAATGTGCCATGATGTTTCAGTGAAACACCACAAACGGTAAATGAAAACGTGTATATTCACAATTCTTGTCTCCAATGATCCAACTTTACTCGAAGGCAACAGTGCAGAGCGGCGGTACCGCACGTTCTGTACAAAGAGATCTAATCCTGCTCGTTAATCGGCCGTATGGAGGTCTCCTATCTTTTTCCACTGGTCAGACAGGGGCATTGTCCGGGTATTCTTTTGTTACTCTGCGGTTTTGCGGGTCGTTTTAGCTCCTTCTCTTCCTTCCTCCATGGTCAAACTAAAAAGTGTTTGTCAAAACTGACTCTCAAAAACGTCCACTCAATTCAACAATCGGTTTATGAGTTTTGGATTGCTGATTTTATTAATGTAAACTATAGATGAAATCTCTACAGTAAAATTGCTTTCTGAATTAAGTAGCAATAAAACATAGAGTAGTTTTTGTTGCAGTGGTTCCTGGTTTACGAAAACGATATTTAAAAAAGGGATCCGTTTGCATGAGCAATCATTAAGTTTCATGCAACTTTTTAACATGACTGTTCATAATTTAACTATTTCATTGAAGATTTGGTTAATACCCTTTCAAAAAAATGTAATAATAATAAAATTAATGAATGCATTTTCCCCTTATCCTCTAAAACCATGGTTAGTTTTTAGCTCTCAATGCATTCTACTTCAAATAAGGGCATTTAAGAATACACTTTGACCATTCCTAAGTTGAATTTTTACGTCCAATTTACAGTTGACGCATTCAAATTAAGACTCGCTGTCAGAACAATCCTATGTGATCCATAATACAATGAATAAAACTCAAAGATAATTTCTCATTTTGCACAATTGGTTTATTAAATAAAACAATCCTCTATTTACACACAAAAACTCCCCATATAAATTAGGTCTCAAGCTTGGGGTCAGTATGGCCATGTACTAATAATTGCAATTCAAAACAATTCTTCCACCTGGTCGAGAAAAACTGATATCTCCTCCTACGTATGCAGGAATAGTGATTCAGTAATCGTAAAAAAAATAATAATAACCACTTCCCGAACAAAAAGCAACAATGATTTATTATTTGTATTTCTAGGACTTCGGTTCCACTTCAAAACCAAACCAAAATCAAACCAAACTCACTCCAATCAATATTACAATGAACTAGGTATACTTCACCACCAACTTTAAGAGTCAGTTCAGGTAAATAATTGACATAGTTGCTCACGGTCAAAAAATGAATTTTTTTAATACTTTGTGGGTGGAAGGGCCTTGGGGTGCAAGTAAACAAAATTGCATTTTCAATTCTATATATAGCCCGTTGCCATGGTTACGGTTCATTTTGTTTTTTGGCCATTTTAGGCCGATTTTGGGGACTGAAAAACTGGTTTTTAGCTCATATTTACAACTCCACCCCACCAAAATGCAAAAGTATTTCAAAAAAACTTTTATATCACTACAAAGTATCATCCTTGGCCTTCCTTGAGAAAAAAAATTATTGCTTTAAATATCACCCTTGTGCTATTTTTGCATCATGCATTACAGTATGTTTTTAGAACTTGCAAAATCGACATTTTTACCCTATTTTTGGACCCCAAAATGTCAACTTGCCAGGGGTCTTAGAAAACTTTCCTTTCGGCTGTGATTAGGGCCAACATTGGTCTTTCCATGTCTGGTGTCAAAAACTTGGGCAATTGTATCTTGTTGTGACAGTACTGCCTAAAAACTAGACTTTTTTCCCAAAAACGTGATAAATGCCTTTTTAAGGGTCTTTTCACATAATATCGACATACGTGTCCACGGTAAAAAAAAAAGGAATATTTTTCTTATACTTTGTGGATGGTAGGGACTTGGGGTCCAAATAAACAACATTTACATTTCAAATCATAATATAACACGTTGCCATGGTAACAGTTCATTTGTGTTTAGGCCACTTTAGGCCGATTTTGGGGTCTGAAAAACTGTTTTTTTAGTTAATATTTACAACTCCACCCCACCAAAATGCAAAATTATTTCAAAAAACCTTTTATATCACTACAAAGTATCATCCTTGGCCTTCCTTGAGAAAAAAAATTATTGCTTTAAATATCACCCTTGTGCTATTTTTGCATCATGCATTACAGTATGTTTTTAGAACTTGCAAAATCGACATTTTTACCCTATTTTTGGACCCCAAAATGTCAACTTGCCAGGGGTCTTAGAAAACTTTCCTTTCGGCTGTGATTAGGGCCAACATTGGTCTTTCCATGTCTGGTGTCAAAAACTTGGGCAATTGTATCTTGTTGTGACAGTACTGCCTAAAAACTAGACTTTTTTCCCAAAAACGTGATAAATGCCTTTTTAAGGGTCTTTTCACATAATATCGACATACGTGTCCACGGTAAAAAAAAAAAGGAATATTTTTCTTATACTTTGTGGATGGTAGGGACTTGGGGTCCAAATAAACAACATTTACATTTCAAATCATAATATAACACGTTGCCATGGTAACAGTTCATTTGTGTTTAGGCCACTTTAGGCCGATTTTGGGGTCTGAAAAACTGTTTTTTTAGTTAATATTTACAACTCCACCCAACCAAAAAACAAAAATATTTCATAAAACCTTTTCCATCACTACAAATTATCATCCTTGGCTTTACTTGAGACAAACAAATATTGCTATAAATTTCACCCTTGTGGTATTTTAAAAACGTGCATTAGAGTAATGTTTTTAGAACTTGCAAAATCAACATTTTTACCCTTTTTTTGCCTCAAAATTGCTTTTTTTCAGGGGTCTCAGAATATTTTCCTTTCGATTTTGATCAGGGCCAAAATTTGCTTCATTTTGAATTTATAACATTAAGAAGTTAGTAATAATTCCATCAATCTGGCAGCTTTTCATAAGCACTCTGTAGGCTTAGTGCATTACCAAACATTGATCAGGACTTGTTGATGACCTAAATCTTAGATTTTGCCCCGCCCGGCCCCACCCCGGCCCCGGCCCAATCATATTTCTTGACATTGCATTAAAAAAAAAAGTTTTGTGAACAGCGCCTCTTTTTTGAAAGTCACATTTTTTAATTCCCCTTGCACATCAAAATAGTTTGTACTGTCTTAATTTTTTATTGTTTCTCAGAATATTTCCCTTTTGGTTGTGATTGGGCTATCATTATGGTTTGCATGTCTGCTGGGGAGAAACACTTTGGTTTATTGTATCCTGTTGTGACACTTCTGCCTCAAACATGGTAATTTTTCCAAAAACAATAAAAATGCATTTTGAAGTTATCCCTTAGTTTGAATTGATAAAAAACAAAAACGAGCATGCTTGTAAAAAAAATATGGCACTGTTTCCATGCTCTTTAAGTAACAAATACAAAGTTTATAACCATGCTTTGCCACTGAGAGTTCTTGTTTTGTCATGACTACTTTACCTAGTTGTACAGGTATGATTCACATTGCAAGAAGAGAAGTAGTGCGATGAGCATTCTTTACTATTCTTGTCTATACATGGCCTTTTAACAGTCTTCTGGGTCCCCTGCCCGCTACCAAACTAAACATTTTCATCCCTATCATAACAAAGAGGCTCTAAAAGTGAGCAAGTAATGTATCCAACGTATCTAAATGGCCATTCACCTGCTTTGGCCTTCTGTAAGCAGTTCCCCCACCCATGGTGGTGTTCCTTTCAATTGTACTGTTGCAAACATTAAAAGAGTTGGTTTATTTAACGTGATAAACAATTCAGCAGGTATGTTTGACAATGTTTTTTGTTGATCGTTCTCGGAGACATAATTATGAATTAGTAAAATAGTGAATGGAAAAAATAATCAAACTAGCCTGAATAAACTTTTGTCACTGCAAATGCATCTTACTTATTTATGTTGAGCAGGTGCAAGTATTTACAACTTCTTTCAATGTTGTTTCATTAAAGGAACACGTTGCCTTGGATCGGTCGAGTTGGTCTTTGAAAAGCGTTTGTAAACGTTTATTACAAAATGCATATGATTAGAAAGATATTTTAAAAGTAGAATATAATTATCCACACAAGTATCACTCAAAAACATCTTTCTAACCATGCATTTTATAACAAACGGTTACAAACGCATTTCAAAGACCAACTTGACCGATCCCAGGCAACGTGTTCCTTTTAAATGATCTCTTACGCTCATCTTGCAAATCGTTAGTATCATTGTTTTTAATAAGATCTTGGCAAACTTTTCCAACACTTTTAAGCGGGCTTTTTAATTTCCCACATTTGTGTTGGACATGATTGGATGCTCTAAACCATCTGCCTCAAGCACAGAAACTACATTGTTTATGATCTCTATCTCTATGAAAAGTTTTACATTTGGTAGCAGGCAGGGACCAAGGAGAGTAGGCCCTGTATTAAAGACAACTTGTAAAGAATGCTCATCGCACTCTACTTGCAATGGGAATCATACCTGTACAATAGGTAAAGTAGCCAAATCAAGAACTCTCAGTGGCAAAACATTGGTTATGGTTTGGTTGGATACCATTATGTTTAAATAAAAACTTTGTATTAATTACTCAAAGGGCATGGAAACAGTGCCAGATTTTTAACAAGCATGCATTGTTTTTGGAAAAATTACTATACTTAAGACATGATCAGTCACAACAGGATACAATAAACACAGTGTTTCTACCCAGAAGACAAGAAAACACCAATAGCAACCGAAAGGGAACACTTTCAAAAAAGAGGCGCTATTCACAAAACATTGTTTTATGCAATGTCAAGAAATATGATTGGGGCTGGGCCGGGCAAATTCTAAAATTAAGGTCATCAACAGTTCCTGATCAATGTTGGGTAATCCACTTGTGCTTAGGAAAAGCTGCAAGATTGATATAATTATTACTGTTTAATGTTAGAAATTCAATATGAAGAAAAAACAATTCAAAATGCATTTTTCTGTTTGGGGAAAAAAGTCTATTTTTGAGACAGTACTGTTAACATCAGGATACACTTGCCCAAGTTTTTCTTACCAGAAATAAACAACAAATTTTGGCCCTGATCAAAACCGAAAGGAAAATATTCTGAGACCCCTGAAAAAATTAATTTTTTAGGGCAAAAAAAAAGGGTAAAAATGTTGATTTTGCAAGTTCTAAAAACATACTCTAATGCACGTTCTAAAAATAGCACAAGGGTGAAATTTATAGCAATATTTTTTTGTCTCAAGTAAAGCCAAGGATGATACTTTGTAGTGATGTAAAAGGTTTTATGAAATATTTTTGTTTTTTGGTGGGGTGGAGTTGTAAATATTAACTAAAAAACAGTTTTTCAGACCCCAAAATCGGCCTAAAGTGGCCTAAACACAAATGAACTGTTACCATGGCAACGTGTTATATTATGATTTGAAATGTAAATGTTGTTTATTTGGACCCCAAGTCCCTACCATCCACAAAGTATAAGAAAAATATTCCTTTTTTTTTTTTACCGTGGACACGTATGTCGATATTATGTGAAAAGACCCTCAAAAAGGCATTTTTCTTGTTTTGGGGAAAAAAGTCTAGTTTTGAGGCAGTACTGTCACAACAGGATACAATAATGCCCAAGTTTTTGACACCAGATATGGAAAGGAAAAGTTTCTGAGACCCCTGGCAAGTTGACATTTTGGGGTCCAAAAATAGGGTAAAAATGTCGATTTTGCAAGTTCTAAAAACATACTGTAATGCATGATGCAAAAATAGCACAAGGGTGATATTTAAAGCAATAATTTTTTTTCTAAAGGAAGGCCAAGGATGATACTTTGTAGTGATATAAAAGGTTTTTTGAAATAATTTTGCATTTTGGTGGGGTGGAGTTGTAAATATGAGCTAAAAACCAGTTTTTCAAACCCCAAAATCGGCCTAAAATGGCCAAAACACAAAATGAGCCGTAACCATGGCAACGGGCTATATATAGAATTGAAAATGCAATTTTGTTTACTTGCACCCCAAGGCCCTTCCACCAACAAAGTATTAAAAAAAATCATTTTTTGACCGTGAGCAACTATGTCAATTATTTACCTGAACTGACTCTTAAGAACTTTCGACTATCGAGGATTCACCTCATACTATACACCAATTCGAGAGGTTTTACACTACGCTACACTTAGCTCTGTCTCTTGCGACTTCCTTGCAGTAATAGTTCAGTTAAAATTCACTGTAAACGTCCAACGCTCTTGATACAACGAGTTCCAGCGTGGATCTCCTCACACTTGTCTTCTGCACTTCTTACACATCAATCCGAACCAGCGGTTCCCGTACGACCTTTTAGCACCAACTCCGAACTTCACATATGGGCCATCTGAAATATTGATTACGCAAACTTATGCCATAATTAAGGCTACAAAACACATTATACACTTCAATACACAATAATCACATATCTTTGAAACTACACTTCACTTCACAAGGGAGATAATTCTTCCACCAAAAAATCCACCAACTTCCAAATAATAAATTGCAAAATGACTTTCTAAATTTGCCAAGTTTCCAAGATTTGTAATGTAAACTACAGGGGTTTTTATAAATGAAAGAATTCTTAAATTAATGAATTGATTAATGTTTAAAGAAATTACTCACGATTGTAGATGTCTATCCTCCAACCTGTATGTCTTCCTTTTCAAAGCTGGCCAAATTAATAGGCTAAAAGCCTGCAACAGCTGATAAATTATTGAGCTTGTAAAAAACTAACACCGCAAAATTAGGGTTTTTTTTCATTAGATATATACTTGAAAAACTGTGGTCTCAATAGACCATCCAACCGCACAGCAAAAACAGGGTGTGTGCATCCAGTACAAATTCTCAGAAAGACTGTGTTCACATCCCACCAAAGCTCAATTGCTCTACCCCCCCCCCCCCCCCCTATTGCTACCCCATTAGCACACACATCACAACAGCACAAAATCTATTTGTTATTGAAACTTACTTGAATATGCAATGAATTTACTGGACCCTAAACCTGAGACCGTACAAATCAAGGCGCAGTACTACAAAATAGACATGGTTATGTACAATCATGGCCACTATGGGTTCTGGAAAATGTACAATATATACAGGGGGATTAGGTAAAACAGCAAATAAGAAAATAAATATTCATACTAAATCAAAATACTGATTTTTGTGACACTCACCGGAGCGAACATAATTTTGCTGCGAGTTTGCGTTTTCTTTTTCATTTATGTGCAACCAATTTCAACTTCTTTGCATTCTTGACAAATTAAAGATGACTTCTTCCAATTTTTCTATTAAAGACATAAGGGAAAGATGGCTTTTAAAAAAAAGGGATTATAAAGCTCCTTTACTAGCACATAAGTTGTCGAGGTGTTTATGTATTTTACATCAATGTTTGAAAAACAAGATGGCCGCTCTTCCCTTTTCCCTGCCGCAGGAAATAAACTTTTTAATTTGCGAGCCACCCCGAAAAGCCGAATTCGCGTGATTACTTCTTGCGTATGCCCCACCCGAGTGTACTGTGCAAATTGAACTCCGTCACTGTTATATTTTGGTTGTAACCGACGATTTTGGGTCAAATTATGACACGTCACTTTTGCACCAAAAAATTGTAATTTCCAAGGTTTTGCGAAATGTGCATTCCTCTTCGCAGGAAAGTTGTTCAGGGTGCTCAACTTGGTCGATTTGCACCGTCAAACCGCGATTTCAATACAATATATACAGGGGGATTAGGTAAAACAGCAAATAAGAAAATGAATATTCATACTAAATCAAAATACTGATTTTTGTGACACTCACCGGAGCGAACATAATTTTGCTGCGAGTTTGCGTTTTCTTTTTCATTTATGTGCAACCAATTTCAACTTCTTTGCATTCTTGACAAATTAAAGATGACTTCTTCCAATTTTTCTATTTAAGACATAAGGGAAAGATGGCTTTAAAAAAAAAGGGATTATAAAGCTCCTTTACTAGCACATAAGTTGTCGAGGTGTTTATGTATTTTACATCAATGTTTGAAAAACAAGATGGCCGCTCTTCCCTTTTCCCTGCCGCAGGAAATAAACTTTTTAATTTGCGAGCCACCCCGAAAAGCCGAATTCGCGTGATTACTTCTTGCGTATACCCCACCCGAGTGTACTGTGCAAATTGAACTCCGTCACTGTTATATTTTGGTTGTAACCGACGATTTTGGGTCAAATTATGACACGTCACTTTTGCACCAAAAAATTGTAATTTCCAAGGTTTTGCGAAATGTGCATTCCTCTTCACAGGAAAGTTGTTCAGGGTGCTCAACTTGGTCGATTTGCACCGTCAAACCGCGATTTCCAGAGGTGACTATTAGAAACACAAGATGGCCGCTCTTCCCTTTTCCCTGCCCGGGGAACAAACCTTTTAATATTCGAGCCACCCCGAAAAGCAGAATTAGCGTGATTAGGCCTACTTCTTGCGGATACCCCACCCGGGTGTGCCGGTGCAAATCTGAACTCCGTCACTGTTATATTTTGGCGGTAATCGACGATTTTTGGTCAAATTATGACGTCACTTTTGCACCAAAAAATTGTTATTCCCGTAGTTTTGCGAATTTTGCATGACTTGACACAGGACAGTTGTGCGGATACCCTACCCGGGTGTGCCGGTGCAAATCTGAACTCCGTCACTGTTATATTTTGGCGGTAATCGACGATTTTTGATCAAATTATGACGTCACTTTTGTACCAAAAAGTTGTTATTCCCGTAGTTTTGCGAATTTTGCATGACTTGACACAGGAAAGTTGTTCAAAATGCTCAACTTGGTCGATTTGCACCGTCAAAACGCGATTTCCAGAGTAATTGACTACTAGAAAAACAAGATGGCCACTCTTCCCTTTTCCTTGCCCGGCGAATAAACTTTTTAATATTCGAGCCACCCCGAAAAGCCGAATTAGAGTGATTACATCTTGCGGATACCCCACCCGAGGGTGCCGGTGCAAATTTGAACCCCGTCAATGTTTTACTTTGGCGGTAATCGATGATTTTAGGTCAAATTATGACGTCACTTTTGCACCAAAAAGTTGTTATTCCCAAGGTTTTGCGAATTTTGCATGACTCCACACAGGAAAGTTGTTCAGGGTACTCATCAACTTGGTCGATTTGCACCGTCAAAACGCGATTTCCAGAGTTGACTACTAGAAAAACAAGATGGCCACTCTTCCCTTTTCCTTGCCCGGCGAATAAACTTTTTAATTTTTGAGCCACCCCAAAAAGTTGAATTAGCTTAATTACTTCTTGCGGATACCCCAACCGAGTGTGCCGGTGCAAATTTGAACTTCGCCACTGTTATATTTTGGAGGTAATCGACGATTTTTGGTCAACCTGAAAATCCGAATAAGCATGATTTCTTCCTGCGGATACCCCACCCATTTGTGCCGGTGCAAATTTGAACTCCGTCACTGTTATATTTTGGCGGTAATCGACGATTTTTGGTCAAATTTTGAGGTCACTTTTGCACCAACAAGTTGTAATTCCCAAGGTTTTGCGAATTTTGCATGCCTCCACACAGGAAAGTTGTTCAGGATGCTCAACTACTTGGTCGATTTGCACCGTCAACACGCGATTTCCAGAGTTGACTATTAGAAAAACAAGATGGCCGCTCTTCCCTTTTCCCTGCCCGGGGAATAAACTTTTTAATATTCGAGCCACCCCGAAAAGCAGAATTCGCGTGATTACTTCTTGCGGATACCCCACCCGAGTGTGCCGGTACAAATTTGAACTCCGTCACTGTTATATTTTGGCGGTAATCGACGATTTTTTGGTCAAATTATGACGTCACTTTTGCACCAAAAAATTGTAATTCCCAAGGGCGTTCAAAACTTCTTGATATGCCAACGGACCCTCCAAACGATCCCGAGTCAAGTTAGAAAGAACTGGAGAATCATAGTTACTAAACAAATGTTGCAAGTTAGCCCTTTCGTGTGTATCAGAGGAAGAGTACAGTTTTTTGTAAAAAAAGCCTAGCTTCATTAAGGATACTACACGAGCTCGTCAGCTCACCATCCTGCAGCTCACTATTATTATCTGTAACAACACGACTAATGCTTCTATTAACACAATTACGTTTCTCCATATTAAGGAAATACTTGGAGGGTTTTTCCCCTTGTTCCATCCACCTGGTTTTTGACCGTATCAAAACGCCTTCAATTTTAACATTTCGTTTGATGCAACATCTCCCTTGGCAGATTTCTCGGATAGAACTGTAATTTCTTTTTCAAGGTTTGATTCAGCCTTACATGCAATTTTGTTCTTCCAGGCGGCATAGGAAATGGTCTTAGTTCTAATCTCCATCAGTAACATTTCAAAAAAAGTTGATCATTAATAATAAAATGAATATCCTTAGGGTGAATGTCACTCAGATTTGAACGTTGATAGGGCGAGGCGGCATACCTATCGACAATCTCTCTAATGGTGGTTTTAACCTGGTCAACATAAATCGCATCCATAAGAAGAGAATTATTAAATTTCCAATAACCAACACCTCTGTTTACCTGATTAAAATCAAGTTGCAAACCCACCATTGAATGATCAGTGCTATAGCCCGGTTTTAATTCTGACATCCAATACCAAATTCCAATCTCCACAGATAATTGTGTGTAGATTATCGCAATTAGTAATAATATCATTCACAGTTTCATAAAATTTACGATCATCTTTGTTAAGACCATATAAATTAATTAAAGTAATATTACAACCATAAATATCCATGCTAACATTATGTGTAGGATAATGCCCGAATGGTGCGTTCACCGAGGGCATTATGCAACTTAACCCACACCTGTTACGTCATACTATTGTTAAAATTGTTCCATTATTTTGCACGAGTGGCGCGATATTGTTTAATTTTCAAGTCAACTGTTTGTATGTATTACGTAAGCATGTTCACTCCAGTGATATGAACACCGCCATGGTCAGTGTCGTGCGTGATTGGCACATCATCTATGCATCCCAACTGCAACCACCACAAAAGTGGCACACACCAACAGATAAATATAACACTGACACTACTGAATTTCAACCTTTAAGACCAAAATGTGCCTCCTGTGACACTTGAGTAAATACTTTCGTAAGCTTGATCAACAATTTCAGTTGTTAAAAATCATGTTAGTTTATAATGATATTGATCTTTGCAAACTTAAATTTTTTAGGGAGTTTACTCACTTAACATTTTGTAAAAGATAAACTAATTTTGATATCATTTAAATATTGATATATTTGACTTTAAGACCTGCCTAAAGGATTTGGGTACTTTTTCTACTAACACAAAACACAATGTCCACAGATTTACATCAAACTTACACAGTTTGAAGATAATGATAATATTAGTTGCTGAGGTGCTGTAGTTTTTGAGAAATAAGTAAAACAATGTCATGAAAATACTATCATTCTTCAAAGTGTGTAAGTTTAGTGTAAATCTGTAGACATTGTGTTTTTCGTTCTACTGTTAACTAAACATTTTTAACGACCTTAACGATCATTTTTCAATACATGCATAGCTCTATTTACCTGTGTTAAAAACAAATGGCCTATGATTTTATTAACTTTATTCCTTAGCTCTACTGTTTTGCTTGACCGGCGCGATGTGGACAGTTTGACCCGTTTGCACGATGGGTATTGTACCCACCGCGCCATTCGTTCAAAATAATAGAGCGATTTAAACAATAGCATGGCGGATCACAGTTGTGGGTTGAAACAAACAAACAAACAAACAATGGAGACGTAGCAACTGTAACCATTTGGTTAGTGCTTTCGTTCTGCTTGCTCAACCGAACAGAAACTTATGAATAGGAACAGCCATCTGAACGCAATACGCTCCCACAATCAACAATTGTTACAAGAAGTAGGGCCTACTTGTTGGGAAGAGGACAGGTAAACACGGATATACATCTTCATCCTGTTGACTAGGGCTAGGTTCTACTGTGTGCAATCTCCATGCACAAGAGGGTATCTGTCGGGGAACCCGAGCCATCATCGAGCCCTAACCTCGCGAACAATATTATAGGCCTACATGTATGTTGTTTATTATCAGGAGATCTCATACACGATGTTTAAAGTTCCTATAAACGTGGATATTCCTGAGGTTCCACCGACCATACAGAATCCCTACAAAGATAAACAGAGGATACAAGAAAACCAACCAAGCGGCATCTGCTACTTGTAAGTAAAACCATTTTTATCGGTTATAATAATATAATCGATCAGTAACTTTGTGTGATTTTCCTTTGCTTTGAACAGTTTTTTTCCAATTAAAAACAATCAATGAATATAAAAGCAACTTTCACAACGTCGGGGTTTTATTGTCAAGCAAGCTTTATTAATTGCTTTATTCTTATTTGATAAACTGATTAAAGCAAAGGAAAATAACAACATCGAGAGGTATTGGAACTCGTTGAGATTTAGGTCACCAAACCGAATTTGATGATATCAATAATGGTTGGGCGTATTTAAAGGTAGTGGACACTATTGATAATTGTCAAAGACCAGTCTTCTCACTTGGTGTAAAATAACAAACCTGTGAAAATGTGAGCTCAATTGGTCGTCGAAGTTGCGAGATAATAATGAAAGAAAAAACACCCTTGTCACACGAAGTTGTGTGCTTTCAGATGCTTGTTTTCGAGACCTCAAATTCTAAACTTGAGGTCTCGAAATCAAATTCGTGGAAAATTACTTCTTTCTCGAAAACTACGTCACTTCAGAGGCAGCCGTTTCTCACAATGTTTTATACTATCAACAGCTCCCCATTACTTGTTACCAAGTAAGGTTTTATGCTAATAATTATTTTGAGTAATTACCAAAAGTGTCCACTGCCTTTATCGAGAACTGTGTTGTTTTGTCTGACTGCGGTTAGACATTAAACTCACATGGTTTGACGATAGATTCCCTTCAACAGCGGCTACAGGATGATCTCAATATTTAAACCATTCCCTTTTTTTTGGGGGGGGGGGGGGGCAAACAGACATCGTAGATACCGATTTATAACCGTTTTACGCTTAAAATTTGCATTTGGTAATAAATATTTCAAGTTAAAAATGCACCTCTCCGCACGACTTTTTCAGCCGAGAGTCAAAAACGGCTTTTTATAAAAAATTACCCCAGTCAGTGGCGATTTTGTACACAGTTCTCCAGCTTTGGCCAACTGAGAGCGCTGTTTTCCACATCAAAAGCGCCAATGACATCACGATTCCTTTGTCGCGCGGGTTTGTTTGACCTCACGTTTTTCAGAATTTCGGCTTGGAGTGATTCGGGGAATAACCATTTTTACCATGTTTTATCGTGAGGTAAGAGACTCGTTTTATGTTTGTTCTGTTCCCCGTGGACTCCATCTATTACACAAATTTAAAAACTACATGTATATGTTTCTGAGCATTCTGTAGCCGCTGTAAAATATTACATAACTTGCTGACGGGTGCTGTAGTTTTATAGAAATGAGTAAAACAATGTCACGAAATTAATTTTCGTCCCAGGAGAAGAACATTACTAAAGGACGCAAGTGATTTCGAGGCCGGGATCTAAAACACCGGAACTTGAGTCCGGACCGGGGTAATACCCACAAAATACTGAACACCTTTGGTTTAGCTGGACACCTTTGGTAATTGTCAAAGACCAGTATTCTTACTGATATGTTCAACATTTTTAAACTAAAAGTTGCTGTTTATTCCCACTAGATCCTTTTCTGGCATTTTTTTTAAGCGGTAGTGTTTTTATATTGTCTGTTTTTTCTTGTTGTCGTGCGTCCATGTTTTGTTTTGACTTCGTAGTTTGTTAATTTGTGTCTTGTTTAGTTTCCATGTTTGTTTGTTTGTTAATTGGTATTTCGGGATGTTTGATTGCTTGTTTGTTTGTTTGTTTGTTTGTTTGTTTGTTTGTTTGTTTGTTTGTTTGTTTGTTTGTTTGTTTGTTTGTTTGTTTGTTTGTTTGTTTGTTTGTTTGTTTGTTTTTTGTTTTAGTTTGTTTGTTTGTTTGTTTGTTTGTTCGTTCGTTCGTTCGTTCGTTCGTTCGTTCGTTCGTAAACCTGTTTGTTATGTGTACAGGTGTAATTGTTTTTCCTTTTGTCTCTTGTCCTACAGGTTGGACTGACTGACTGACACACCTCTTGGTGACAGTGCAGAGCCCAGTATTCTTACTGATATGTTCAACATTTTTAAAGGCAAACTAAAAGTTGCTGTTTATTCCAACTAGATCCTTTTCTGGCAGTTTTGTCAGTCCTGACAAACCTGGATTGTTGACGTCTTTCTGTTGTCCTCAGTCGTGTATTACTTTTTTTCTCTTTTCTGCAGGCCCTCCTTTTTTATAAACTGCTCACAAAAAGTAAGGAAACGTTTCTCAATCCAGTATATTTTATTTTATTTAATACTCTCTTTGTATATGGTATATATCAATGCAAAGCTGAACTGTTCCTCTTTAAAATGATACCACATTTGCAATGATTACATGTTGCTGAACTTGGCTACACGAATAACAATGAGGCAAAGTCACAAATCAAATGTGCCAAAATTACCGTTGTCTGTGAATGGTAAATAGGTAATGTTCAATAATCGAACCGATCAAGCTTTTCAGAACCATTAATGGTTTACACAATGATTTGCACAAGTGAGCTCATCGGACACAATTAACCCTCATCTCATGAAAAACACCTTGTTTGATGGGTATTTGCAAGACGATATTCCACATCCGAATGCAGTCCCATACTGGCAGACTCCAAATGCCATCTTTCAAGATGACAACGCTCGCCCCCATCGAGCCCGACTGGTGACTGACTACCTGAAAAATGTTGGGGTGCACCGGATGGATTGGCCTGCTAACAGTCCAGACCTGAATCCCATGGAACATCTATGGGACCAGCTTGGCCTCGCTGTCCGCGCCAGAACCACCGAAACATCAACTGTGGCTGACCTACCCAGGTTCCTTAATTAAGAATGGAACGCCATCCCTCATCATCAGCGCATCACAATACTTATGTGCAGCATGAGAAGAAGGTGCCAGGCTGTCATCAACGCCTTCGGATCATCCACTTGTTAATGAAATTTTTGTATCAATAAAGTGTATTAAGATCAGTAAGTTGTCTTGCTCTATACCAAACTTCTTGTCTCAATAAAGTGGATTAAGATCAGTAAGTTATCTTGCTTGTTTGAATTACAGTGTCAATTTGATTGTTCATACAGTAAAAAAAAAAATCTAATTTTGGCACATTTGATTTGTGACTTTGTCTCATTCTCATTTACATGGTCAAGTCCAGCAACATATAATCATTGCAACTGTGGTATCATTTCAGCTTTACAATGATATATACCATATACAAAGAGAGTATTAAATAATAACAAATATACTGGATTGAAAAAAGTTTCCTCACTTTTTGTGAGCAGTTTATCTTGATGTATCCCCCTTTTTAATGTTTTTCCATTCCAGATGTATATTTTATATATTTAATGTTTTTAAAAGTTTTATTCTTTTCGTAAAAATTATATGAATTGCCAAAACTAATGCAGAATAATATGAATATAATAAGTGACGGTCGCAAAATATAAGTGGCGGTGCTGTGAAATACATCTCATTCAGTGAAACATATATGTACTTGGCTCTCTTATATAGGAGAGTTGAGCCAATGAGCATGGGAGAGTTGAACATAGGAACCAATTTCAAAGTGATTAATGTGGTGGTTCAACTCACCCACACTGGTGGCTCAACTTACCCATAGTCCAAGGAGAGTGGAGCCACTTTGACATTTTTTTCAAGCATCTCCAAAGAATAAACTATAGCAGTTGGTTCAATTATTATGTTATACTAAGTTATTCAACACTCTTAAGCTTTACTAGACTTGTGGACAAGTCGTTAAATCGGCCCCACGCGCTGAGATAGTGGTCTCGCGAGATCACTGCTCTCGCGCGAACTGATGGCTCCCCGATTTCGACGAGTCGAAATCGGGGAGCCATCAGTTCGCGCGAGAGCAGTGATCTCGCGAGACCACTATCTCAGCGCGTGGGCCGATTTAACGACTTGAGGAGTCGAAATCGGGGAGCCATCAGTTCGCGCGAGAGCAGTGATCTCGCGAGACCACTATCTCAGCGCGTGGGACCGATTTAACGACTTGTCCACAAGTCTAAAGCTTTACTTAAACCATTGAGTAAAGGGATCCTACATTTCATTTTTGCAGAATGGTGCAAAATGTAAAAAAGAAAAAAAATGCTCAACTCTCCCGTATCTCCGCCCAGTGGAGACCGATTTTGTTTTCGGTATGTCCTATAATTATACACTTCCCGTACTAATGCATGACTTGAAAGTTAGCAACTATGTTGAAGTCAAAGTTTGATGAGCCATTGCATGGATGAACTATGTCAATATTATAATAAAGTTTGCAGAAAAGTTCGGTGACCCTTGCACCAAAGCACCTCGAAGTACGCGGGTTTTTGTTGTTACGTGACATTTCCTAGCCAGGCGTTATTGTGAACATTGTTTGGTTTCTGGATTTAACTCTGACCAAACAACACACTATGTTAGAGAATTTCATGTAGTGCATCAGTCTATACGTTCAGGCTTAAACACTAAGGAAACCAAGGTCTGTTATTATGTGTGTGTTGTGTCCTTTGTGTTTTATTCCCTGTCTCTCTCTGTCCATCTATTTCCGCTTCTGTTACTGGTTAGCCAGGGTCGAAACGCCAGGCATATATGGGTAAAAACCAAAATTAATATTCTTTATCCCCGACGCAAATTTAACATCTATATCGTTGCGGTACCCTGCTCTAGAACTGTAAGGGTCGTGGGTTCGAATCCCACCCGAGTAACATGCCTGTGATATTTTTTTTCACATGACTCAGGAAACTACTGAGTATATACAGTGCTTACACACATCGGTCTATGGGTAAAAACCAAAATTAATATTCTTTATCACCGATGCAAATTTAACATCTATTATGTCAGGCATATAAGGCTAACAGCCGAAAACTTATAGGAAGATTTTTTGTTTAAATTATTCCTCTTATGGAGCTTGTAAAGGTGTATATTATAACGGTGAACAATTCGGGAAAATAATCTTCGTTCGAAAGGAAGTTCACAAAAACAGTTCACAAAACAACGACCTTTTTGTAACCAATATTATATATACAAGATCTTTGCTCTTGAGTCATGACATCTTTTATAAAGTGCGACCCCATTTGACCTTAACTTGAAATTGTTTTACAGAAAATGACCATTGTGCATGGAGGACGAAAAGTGGCCATCTGCTTTTCTGGTATCGGAATAGCAGAAAAGCAGTTAATATTTTTTTTGTATATGAATTTTTATATTTTTCTACTTTTCTAATTGAACGTCTTCTTGTGAAAATGCATTTTTCTGTTACCAGAAAGGCAGGTTTTACTTTATCTCCTTTATGCTGGCGGACGAAAAGTGGCCGTTTGCTTTTCTGCTTACGGAGTAGTAAGAAAAGCAGATTAAACTTTTGGTGGAAATTCAATTTTCTATTTCTCTGCTTTAAAACTGGAAACTTGCGAGTGTAAAAAAAAGTGTGAAAAACATGTGTTTCATTTCTTTGTTGAAGGCAAACGAAAATTAATTGATATATGGTAAATAACACATCATAGTAAGAGTTCAGAATTATATATTTCAATAGTTTCCACAAAGTTGTCTTTGTGGTTCTGATGACCAAATCTTCTATATCGTAGCGTGGTTCAATTCCAAGTCTCTGAAAACCCTGGATTGAATCTGGTATAGGACTGACATTGTGCAAACCTGATATAGGACTGACATTGTGCAAACCTGATATAGGACTGACATTGTGCAAACCTGATATAGGACCATATGACATTGTGCAAACCTGATATAGGACTGACATTTTGTGAACCTGATATAGGACTGACCTTGTGTGAACCTGATATAGGACTGACATTGTGCAAACCTGATATAGGACTGACATTGTGCAAACCTGATATAGGACTGACATTGTGCAAACCTGATATAGGACTGACATTGTGCAAACTGATATAGGACCATAGGACATTGTGCAAACCTGATATAGGACTGACATTTTGTGAACCTGATATAGGACTGACCTTGTGTGA
This sequence comes from Asterias rubens, assembly GCF_902459465.1. NCBI lineage: Eukaryota > Metazoa > Echinodermata > Asteroidea > Forcipulatida > Asteriidae > Asterias > Asterias rubens. Next base: position 5,755,446 of record NC_047082.1, read on the forward strand.
ACCTGATATAGGACTGACATTGTGCAAACCTAGGACTGACATTGTGTGAACCTGATAAAGGACTGACATTTTGTAAGCCTGATATAGGACTGGCCTTGTGTGAACCTGATATAGGACTGACATTGTGTAAGCCTGATATAGGACCATCTGACATTGTGCAAACCTGATATTTGACTGACATTGTGTGAACCTGATATAGGACTGACATTGTTTAAACCTGATATAGGACTGACATTGTGCAAACCTGATATAGGACTGACATTTTGGTGAACCTGATATTGGACTGACATTGTGCAAACCTGATATAGGACTAACATTGTGTGAACCTGATAAAGGACTGACATTTTGTAAGCCTGATATAGGACTGACCTTGTGTGAACCTGATATAGGACTGACATTGTGCAAACCTGATATAGGACTTCCACTGTGTGAACCTGATATTGGACTGACATTGTGCAAACCTAATATAGGACTGACATTGTGTGAACCTGATAAAGGACTGACATTTTGTAAGCCTGATATAGGACTGACCTTGTGTGAACCTGATATAGGACTGACATTGTGCAAACCTGTTATAGGACTGACATTGTGTGAACCTGATAAAGGACTGACATTTTGTAAGCATGATATAGGACCATTTGACATTGTGCAAACCTGATATTTGACTAACATTGTGTGAACCTGATATAGGACTGACATTGTTTAAACCTGATATAGGACTGACATTGTGCAAACCTGATATAGGACTGACATTTTGTAAACCTGATATAGGACTGACATTGTGCAAACCTGATATAGGACTGACATTTTGTAAACCTGATATAGGACTGACATTGTGCAAACCTAATATAGGACTGACATTTGGTGAACCTAAAGGACTGACATTGTGTGAACCTGATAGGACTATCATTATGTTGGACAGCGATTTATTTATGAAACTTGCCTGAAATGTTAATTTCACTTAGTTCTGCATAATGATGCATAAATACAGTTCTTGTGCTATTTCCTCCATGCTCAATATAATAGATATGCGAGGGTTCTGTCACGTTACTGGCATGTGATATGTTTCCTGGTGTTCTTGGTCGTCAACGTCGTGTCTGCAATCTCCTTCATTTTGTATGACCTCCCGGATATTTCAGATCCGTCCAAGGTAAGAAACTAGACATACACAGACATGTTCTTCAGCAAGATGTGCAACTGATCTTTCCTTGGTTGTACATAAAGCTCGTTTGAGAGTGAGAACGTACATTATGCACTTCGCAATGACGATGGAGTGACGTAGGCTATTTATTAGTTGGCGAGCCTAAATCCATCATTAAAACGTAGACCCATTCTTTGAAATTTCAATTTTCTGTTGAGTTAATATTAATCTAATCTTCTGGAATATCACATAACCCCCAGTTTGAAACAATCCGTTTCACTTCAAACGTGACAGGTGCTCTTTACGTGGATGTGTAAATGTATGTCAGACTAATACAGCTCTTGGTTAACTCGAGTAGTCAACTCAAGATACAAGAACTAAGCTTCGGTGAACGAGTCGCGGCGCTGAAAACTATACACATATAGGCCTAAAATTAATGTGATTATAATTATTGCATGTGATAAGCTAATATAGTTTTAAAACCTTCCCCATTAATATGCTTCTGACAAACAACATTGCTTGGCAATTTCCGAGCGCTCTACGCTCGCGCTCAGTAGCCCGTTAGAGGCATCAAGTTATAGAACAACTGGTCCCCTCCCATTCTTCTTGTGAAATTTCTAACATTTCTCACATGCTTGGAGATTTCAAAGGAACACTTTCAGCGGGTATGAACTTATGACTGACCAATTCATTGGATGAAAAATGCGCGGTGAGATTATACACCAATGAGATATTTTCCTTAGGGAGAGACTAGCATCAAATCTTTGACATCAAAGTCTAGTTTCGAATCAGAAATAATATGGTTACTTGATCAATTTGACACATCGTGAGGGCAAAATACTATAATGTATATTGAGAATGTTGAATGTGTAAGGTGACAGTTATATTCTCCGCAGGGTTTTGAGACACGAGGGACAACAGTAACGTCTCGTTATCGAGGTCTGAGCAATCTCATGCTACACAGTGATGACCTACTGACCAACATTCCCCAAACTACAAATAATGACAGCACATTGCCTCCATGGCATGAACGAACCAAACGATCTGACAGTTCAGAACGCAATTCTGCGGGTATCCAGTTCTGCCATACTGTGTGTAAGTACGAACAGTATTCAATATTGAGAAACTTACTTTTGATCACCGTTATATAATACTGCACAGAGGAGAGTACTCATGTAAACGTTAAATCAAAATGTCGATGAATAACAGATGAACTGTTTTCAAGTGGCAATACAAATAAAACCGTAGTATTTGTTGGTCTACCTCATGACCCGCCATACTTCTTTTTGTCTCAACTGAAATGATTCATCTGATTCAGATTAAGCCATTTACATTTAGAATGATCGTTTTCTTCAACAAGTAGTTTGAGACCTGCTTGAACGAAATGTCAAAGTGTGAACTTTGCTAAATTTCATTTTAAAATGTTTTCAACCAATAAGGAAATCGAGTCATATGACTACAAATAGATTTTAATTTAGTAAAAAAAACAATCATTTCGAATACCCTTATCCAGCGCTTTTCTGAAAGATTCAGGAAAAGCTCCGTTACGTAATCACTCATGCTACGTCATAGTTGGCAGCTCCAATTTGTGGGTGTGTTAGTTTAGCTTCCCTTGGTCGACCCCGGTCTGCCCCTGGTGCGTTCGAATAGCTTTGACGTCATTCCAGGGGCTCACCTGGGACAGCCCCCGAGTGCCCTGCTTGTCGAGTGAGTCACTTGGGGGTGACCCGGGGTGCATGACGTTACCACGAGAGGGCGAGTGTGATCGTTCGATTAGCTCTTGCAGGGGCTCACCCGAGTGAGCACCGCGGGGTCGACCCAGGGAAGCTAATCGAACGCACCCAAAATAACCGCTTTGTTGCAGCGTGGAGGTATAACCAGGAGCAAGTTCGATCAGGGTTAAATCGTCTACTAGTGGTTCGTTCGTGAGGTACGAAACGCATGCGCGCTGAAAAAAAATGCGAACAACTCTAGTCGTTGTCTAGCGACCGTATGTGGAAAAGATGACATAACTGGTCCCCTCTGCCTGCAGCACACCTGTTTTTTTAATCGATAATTACGAAAAATTCAGAAGTGAACACATATCAAAATTACATGTAAATGGTGAACAAACGCATTATAAACAATTTAAAATAGCATTTTCGTTAAAAACATTCCGCTCAAGTAGCTGTTTAAAGCCATTGGACACTTTTGGTAAACAGTATTTTCCAAGGCCCACACTTCGTGTATCACAACTTATATATAAAATAACAAACCTGTAAAAATTTAGTCTCAATTGGTCATCGGAGTCGGGAGAAAATAACGGGAAAACCCACCCTTGTTTCCGCACGTTTCGCCGTGTCATGACATGTGTTAAAAATAAATCCGTATATTGTTTTAATGTTTTCTCAAAAAGTAAAGCATTTAATGGAATAATATGTCAAGGGAAGTCTTTCACCATTACCTTCTGTAACCCCTTTTAGTTATTTGTAAATCTGTGAACTTTTATTTTTGTGTCTGTTCCGAAAGTGTCCATTCGCTTTAAATGATGAATTTCATTAAATAAAACTAATGTCTGCTATCACCAAGCGCTTCAAAAGTTTGTGTTTTTAAATCGAAATAAATGAATAAGAAAATAAAAAGTCTCCCGTCGGCGTAATGTTGGCTCATACATGTTTGTGTTTCCTTGATTTGTCCTTGCAGGGGACTGGAATGACTATGTTGCAACCATGGTGTTTGAGACTGAAACCGGTGGCAATATTCTCACATCGGAAGCTGTTAAATCTGTCTGCGCAGCAAGTGACCGACTTGTAACAACTCATCCGTTATACTCCGATAACTGTGTCTGTCTTGGTAACTACATTTATCGAGCATGTCCAAATACCTGGTCAATAGGAGAGCACATAGCACTGTTAAACAACAAGACATCATGTACAGATGTCGTTGATGGAGATATAGCAAATACTGTGGATTTACTTGTGCAGTGCGCTCCATTCGTCTACAATCGAACGCGACCCGAGTTGCTATCTCAGCGAACAGGTTCGATACCCACTGACTGCAGTCAACATAACTTCGCTGTGCATACTATTCTCTCATACCTACTGCCTCTAGAATTCAGTGAGTATATCCTGGAATACAACACATCAACGTCCTCTACAATCACAGCAGTATTCTTTCCTATTCTCGGCAATAATACAGACATCTTAGAGACAATCTACTTACAAAGTATCAGCCAGCAGTCAATTTCCGATGGTGTAACGAGTCTGAAAGCTGTTGAATTTTTTATCAAAATACACTTATTTAATGAAATACTACTAGTGGATAGCCTTTACCTAGGTATTGGCATGACCGTTATCTTTATTCTTATTTGGATGTACACAGGGTCGTTCCTAGTTACCACAGCTGCTATTCTCAACATGGTATTTTCATTGATTTTGGGTTATTTCTTTTTCACTGTGGTGTTTGTCAGACCTTTTTTTCCGGTTGGCAACATCATCTTAGCTTCTATTTTAATTGTTGGGGTCGGGGCCGACGACACGTTTGTATTCATTGACTTGTGGACAAAGTGCAAATTGGAGTTTGGTGCTGACGATTTACCGCGTGCAATCCATGAAACATTACGTCATGCCGCAGCAACAATGCTTGTAACGAGTGTGACTACGACATCGGCTTTGTTCGCCACTGTCATCAGCGAAATCACGGCCATAAAATGCTTTGCTATCTATTCTGGCATCTCAATCATGATGAATTTTGTGTTAACGCTTACCCTACTTCCTGCGGTAGTCGTCATGCAACACAAGATTACTCTATGCTGCTGCTCAAAGAGCACAAGTGATTCTGAGAGGAGAATCAGTTTATGTAGTATGTTGCTTAGACCTTTTAAAGTGTTATACGAAGATTCAATCCCTTGGCTTGTATTAAAGTTAAGGTTCATGTGGATAATACTGTTTGTATCATTAATGGCAGGGAGTGCTATTGTGATCTTTTATCGCCCAGGGTTGCAACTCCCAACTCAGTCTGACTTTCAAATCTTCACCAGCTCCCATTTTTTTGAACAGTTTGATTTTGTCTACAAGAAACGGTTTTTATACACACAGCAGCAGGATTCCAACTTGGTTGGTTGTCTCGTGTGGGGTGTTCAGGCAGTTGACAATGGTGATCCTTGGAACCCAGATGATGTCGGATCTTTAGTGCTGGATGAAACCTTCACGTTTTCCAGCCCTGAAGAACAGTCGTGGTTGTTACATTTGTGTTCAGAGATTCGGAACCAAAGTTTCTTTGAATCAGAAATGCAGATGACGTGTTTCATAGACGACTTTGTTGATTTAATGCAATTGGGTTGTGTCAATGCCTTAACAGGTGAAGATGCACACCCCTGCTGCAACCAGACAACTTTCCCTTATGACACTTCTGTCTTTGAAACATGCATCAGATTATTTTCAATTAAAGGATACTTTCCGAACCTGTATTTCAATAAAGAATTTTCAAAACTACAAGCCATTCAAGTCATTTTCCCCACCGTGTTTCCCAGTAGTTTTAACTACGCCACCAATGACGAGTTGTGGCGAACTATCAACGATTGGGTAGAGGGCAGCTTACATTCGGCACCAGGCTCTCTAAAGGGTGGTTGGTTCATCTCAAGCTTGCCCCACATCCCGGTGGTCCTGTTCTATGATCTTCAGCAGAGTCTTGTGTCTGGTACCGGTCTGTCGATGCTCTTGACCTTGACATTAGCTTCCATCATACTACTCCTTACTATACAGAATGGCCTACTTACTATCATGGCGATGGTGACCATCACAGGTGCTGTTTCAGTCACCGTGGCGAGTCTTGTACTCCTTGGATGGGAGCTGAATGTTCTTGAAGCAACTATTATTACTCTTGCTGTTGGGTTGTCAGTGGACTTCACCATACATTACGGCGTAGCCTATAAAGTTGCCCCAGGTATGGACCGGAAAAGTCGTACACGTTATTCACTGAAGTCTATGACTGCAGCTATAACTATGGCCGCTTTATCTACCTTCATCGCGGGTGCTTTGGTGTTGCCTGCTACAGTGCTCTCGTATTATCAATTCGGTGTGTTCCTTATGCTTGTCGTCAGCATCAGTTGGTGTCATGGAACTTTATTCTTCCAATCTCTCTGTATGTGTGTAGGTCCTGAAGACATTTGTTGTGACGTACCTTGTTTAATACCATGCTGTGAATGCTTACGATTGGTCAACAAACCTACAAAAGGTATTGCACCAGATCATGACGAGCTTTGTTATAGCAACAACATGTATGAAATAAAGGTTTACGAGACGAATGAAAATCCGTTTATCACCACAAAACACAAAGACAATGAGGTTCTTTATTTAACAAGCGATGAATAAATTTTCATTTGTTTTTACATGCACTGTATTTTTTTTAATATTTAAAAGTGTATAAAAAATACATGTGGTAAATATTTTATTTGTTTTAATTGCAATTTAATGTTTTTATTTTATTTTAAATATGCCATTTATTTGTAGAATACATTATTTTGTAGAAGGTTGGAAATAAAACTATACGACGAATTCTAAGTTTATTCTAAAACTTTAAGGAGCTCACTCAATCAAGATATGTGCTATTAGCAATGTTTAGCTGCGAGCAGTTGTGGGACTGTTATGTCAATTATATCTTTTTATCTTATTAAAAATAGGTGACATGAGTTTCTTGTCACTAATCATCTTCTTGCCGTTCAACAATCTGGTTTTCGGAAAGCTCACTCGACCAATACCGTGCTGTGTTACTTCTTGTACAAGCAGATGGATCGTTGTCGTTTGACAGGCATTGTTTTTTTAGACCTTAAAAAAGCTTTCGATACCGTCGACCACAATCTACTGCTTAGTAAACTTTCAGCTTACGCGATCTCTGATTCTGCTCTGTTCGCCATCTACTTACAGGACAGACTTCAAAGTGTCTGCATTGGTAACAATATTTCTAAACCAGCCAGCGTCCAGTTAGGTGTGCCACATGGCTCAATTCTGGGACCGCAATTATTCCAAATAATTGGTAATGACCTTCCCAATTCTGTAACTACAGGTCAATAAATGATGTATGCTGACGACACTTTTATGTACAGCAGTACGAATTCAGCTGAAATCGAAACTTGTCCCAATACTGACCTGGGGTCGATTTCACAAAGAGTTAGGACTAGTCCTAAGAGATATATAAACGTACAGCTAGTCCTAAGTTAGGACTTTTACCTCGTCCTAAGTCGAGATAAGACTAGTCCTAACTCTTTGTGAAATCCACCCCTGGTTAGCGTGTGGTTGAAAAGAAATAGACTAATTTTGAACACTACCAAAACTAAGTATACGTTAGCAGGGACTAGGCAAAAACTTGCTACGGTTAACATACCCATGGAAATCAAAGTTAATAATGACATTCTGGAATGTGTGAATTGTTTTAAATACTTGGGCATTCACCTGGATCAATCTCTAGACTGGAACGATCATATTCATTTTACTAGTAGGAAGATTAATTCTAAGCTACTTGCTTTGTTAAGGCGTCTACGACCCTTCCTTACTGAACAAAGCTCTAGAATGCTCGCTAACTCCCTAGTTCAACCACACTTTGATTATTGTAGTTCTGCCTGGTCAAATTGTAATGCCATCCTCAGAGATAGTGTTGTCAAACTGCTAAAGAAAATGGGACGCATTACTGCAAGCTGACCCTCGGACCCCTACTCTGATGTTGTATTATCAAAATTAAGATGGGTTTCTATCAAAAGTAGATGGAAGTTTCAAAAAATCAAATTAGTTCACGCCATCAATGGTAACTCACCCATTTATCGGCAAGACTTGTTTTCCCGTACGGCTTCAAGGCATAACTATTCCACCAGAAATGCAGAGAGTAATTGGTTAAGTGAGGACTGAGAAAGGCAAAAGAAGCATTTCTTACGAAGGTTCCCTTTCATGGAACGGTTTGCCTGAGAGATTGCGTATTGATGAGCCAACCTTGACTTCATTCACTTGTACTGGCGTTTACGGAGTCATTGATTTATTTTGCATAATTGGTTTTTGTTGCCTTGTTTTTCGCTGATTTTTTTTCTGGTGGTATAGAGTGCTGTTGTTGCTTTTGAGGGGTTTGTTCTTTATACATGTGTATTTTTAGCTGTTCCGATCCAGTCGGAACAGCTATTGTTTTCGTCGAGATTTTTATTATTTTTATTAGCTGTTCCGATCCAGTCGGAACAGCTATTGTTTTCGTCGAGATTTTTATTATTAGCTGTTCCGATCCAGTCGGAACAGCTATTGTTTTCGTCGAGATTTTTATTATTTTTATTATAAGCTGTTCCGACCGTCCGTCGGAACAGGTATTGTTTTCGTCTAGATTTTTATTGTTAGCTGTTCCGATCCAGTCGGAACAGCTATTGTTTTCGTCGAGATTTTTATTATTTTTATTATTAGCTGTTCCGACCGTCCGTCGGAACAGGTATTGTTTTCGTCTAGATTTTTATTGTTTTTATTATTATTCTTTGTTTCTCCCTAAATCCCATAGTGTTTGTACACGTTTTTGTGGCAGCCTAATCTCCTAAACCATAATATGAAAGAGTGAGTTTATTATACCAAATTGAAGCTTAGAACATAAGCTTAATTCTTATCGTAAAAAAAAAATAAAATTGTTAATTAATAAGCCTTAATTAAGCTTATGAATATCTAATAAGCAAACCTAGTTAACACCATATCTCAAAAAGTAGACCGCCGATCCTGAAACTTTTTTCAGCTATACACTAGTCAGGTCCTGTTAAGGTGATTTCTGACATAAAATTTCGGACGACGTCACCATGACGTCATTTAATGCACGTTTTGTGTCTGTGCACAAACACAATGGCTCTTCAAATCTATACTTTAAACTGGTCAAAAACACAATAACTTCTAAATAATTTATTTGTTAGTTTCCTAAATATCATATTATGTGTAGAAAAATACACTGATTCTAATAAGATTTGTTTCAGTCCATAAAAGCAATCAATGTTCGTCTATTAATTAATTAATCAATTAGAATCTTGGCATCATGGGTACAACGTAGTACTTCATAAATTGGGTGCAGTCACTTTCATTGCAATGTTCAAACATTCCTATGGCTCTTGCAACACACTGCGGACCTGTATGGGTTGAGGACTCTCGGGGAGAGTCTGAGAAGACGATGTCGTGATGTTTGCATCTTTAATTTGTTTTTGAAAAATGGCAACTAGTAACTAATTAACCACATGACCCTCATTTGCATATTAAATTTGAAAATCTTTGCAGCACCATATCTCAAGAAGTATACAGCCGATTTTAAGACTGTTTGTTGCTAAAGACTCTTTGGGGATTGGAGATTAATTTGGAAAAATCGTGACCTCAAGTTGACCCCTACTTCCGGGTCGACCGGAAGTGGGACCATATCTCAAGAACTATACAACAGATTATAAAACTTTTTTAAGTTATAAACTCCTTAGGCATAAAATATCACTTTTGACAAACCGTGACCTCAAGTTGACCTCTACTTCCGGGTCAACCGGAAGTGGGACCATATCTCAAGAAATATACAACCGATTTTCAAACTTTTTTCAGTTATAGACTCCTTGGACATTCAAGATTAGTTTGAAACACATTTGACCCCATGTTGACCTTTACTTCCGGGTCGACCGGAAGTGGGCCCATATCTCAAGAAGTACAAAGCCATTGTTCAAACTTCAGTTATAGACTCTAAGGCAATAAATATTAACTTTGGAAAACTGTGACCCTATGTTGACCTCTACTTCTTGGTCAACCGGAAGTGGGACTATATATCAAGATCTACACAACCGATTTTATAGACTCCTTGGCATTGCAGATTAATCTTTGGTAGCTGTGGGCCCATGTTGACCTTTACTTACGGGTCAACCGGGAAGTAAAACCTTATAACAAGAGCTACACAACTTTTTTGAAACCTTTTTTTCAGTTATATACTCCTTGGGCAATGAAGCACATAATCCAAGCAAAACAACAAGGAACAGCTTCGTGTTTGTTCACAAACACTTAATGTCTAGTTATTATTATTATTCTTTGTTTCTCCCTAAATCCCATAGTGTTTGTACACGTTTTTGTGGCAGCCTAATCTCCTAAACCATAATACGAAAGAGTGAGTTTATTATACCAAATTGAAGCTTAGAACATAAGCTTAATTCTTATCGTAAAAAAAAATTAAAATTGTTAATTAATAAGCCTTAATTAAGCTTATGAATATCTAATTAGCAAACCTAGTTAACACCATATCTCAAAAAGTAGACCGCCGATCCTGAAACTTTTCTCAGCTATACACTAGTCAGGTCCTGTTAAGGTGATTTCTGACATAAAATTTCGGACGACGTCACCATGACGTCATTTAATGCACGTTTTGTGTCTGTGCACAAACACAATGGCTCTTCAAATCTATACTTTAAACTGGTCAAAAACACAATAACTTCGAAATAATGTATCTGTTAGTTTCCTAAATATCATATTATGTGTAGAAAAATACACTGATTCTAATAAGATTTGTTTCAGTCCATAAAAGCAATCAATGTTCGTCTATTAATTAATTAATCAATTAGAATCTTGGCATCATGTGTACAACGTAGTACTTCATAAATTGGGGCAGTCACTTTCATTGCAATGTTTAAACATCTCTATGGCTCTTGCAACACACTGCGGACCTGTATGGGTTGAGGACTCTCGGGGAGAGTCTGAGAAGACGATGTCGTGATGTTTGCATCTTTAATTTGTTTTTGAAAAATGGCAACTAGTAACTAATTAACCACATGACCCTCATTTGCATATTAAATTAGAAAATCTTTGCTGCACCATATCTCAAGAAGTATACAGCCGATTTTAAGACTGTTTGTTGCTAAAGCCTCTTTGGGGATTGGAAATTAATTTTGAAAAATCGTGACCTCAAGTTGACCCCTACTTCCGGGTCGACCGGAAGTGGGACCATATCTCAAGAACTGTACAACAGATTATAAAACTTTTTTCAGTTATAAACTCCTTAGGCATAAAATATAACTTTTGACAAACCGTGACCTCAAGTTGACCTCTACTTCCGGGTCAACCGGAAGTGGGACCATATCTCAAGAAATATACAACCGATTTTCAAACTTTTTTCAGTTATAAAATCCTTAGGCATAAAATATAACTTTTGACAAACCGTGACCTCAAGTTGACCTCTACTTCCGGGTCAACCGGAAGTGGGACCATATCTCAAGAAATATACAACCGATTTTCAAACTTTTTTCAGTTATAAACTCCTTAGGCATAAAATATAACTTTTGACAAACCGTGACCTCAAGTTGACCTCTACTTCCTGGTCAACCGGAAGTGGGACCATATCTCAAGAAATATACAACCGATTTTCAAACTTTTTTCAGTTATAGACTCCTTGGACATTCAAGATTAGTTTGAAACACATTTGACCCCATGTTGACCTTTACTTCCGGGTCGACCGGAAGTGGGCCAATATCTCAAGAAGTACAAAACCAATGTTCAAACTTCAGTTATAGACTCTAAGGCAATAAATATTAACTTTGGAAAACTGTGACCCTATGTTGACCTCTACTTCTGGGTCAACCGGAAGTGGGACTATATATCAAGATCTTCACAACCGATTGCTTTAACTTTTTCAGTTATAGACTCCTTGGCATTGCAGATTAGTCTTTGGTAGCTGTGGGCCCATTTTGACCTTTACTTGCGGGTCAACCGGGAAGTGTGACCTAATACCAAGAGCTACACAACTTTTTTGAAACCTTTTTTTCAGTTATATATTCCTTGGGCAATGAAGCACATAATCCAAGCAAAACAACAAGGAACAGCTTCGTGTTTGTTCACAAACACTTAATGTCTAGTTATTCTTTGTTTCTCCCTAAATCCCATAGTGTTTGTACACGTTTTTGCGGCAGCCTAATCTCCTAAACCATAATACGAAAGAGTGAGTTTATTATACCAAATTGAAGCTTAGAACATAAGCTTAATTCTTATCGTAAAAAATGTAAAAAAAATTAATTAATAAGCCTTAATTAAGCTTGTGAATATTTAATTAGCAAACCAAGTTAACACCATATCTCAAAAAGTAGACCGCCGATCCTGAAACTTTTTTCAGCTATACACTAGTCAGGTCCTGTTAATGTGATTTCCGACATAAAATTCTGGACGACGTCACCATGACGTCATGTAATGCACGTTTTGTGTCTGTGCACAAACACAATGGCTCTTGAAGTGTAAACAAACCCAGCTTTCCGAAACATAATTTATTCGATTAAAATTAAATTACATGTTGTACACTTTCCAAAACTGCTTTAGATTAAGATATATTTTATTGATGGTCATTTTAAAAGCATCAGAACTTATAGAAACAGTGTAATTATTTTTAAAAACCTGTATTTCCGGGGAAAATTTTTCAAAGATCATAGGTACGGCGTAAAACTTGATTTGAATAGTCAAAATTGTAAAACTGTTAACTTGACCAAGTCCTTATCCCATTTTCGACCGGTGTTATTGCGTTGTTTTGTTCAATATACATAGATTTCTTATGGTCACCGACTAGCACAAGTCTAAACTTGTTTCCAAAATTTGTCAAGCCTGAGCATGGTGCGTCGTGGACCGGGTTCATTTCAGCCGACGAGCGTGGACGACGAAAATAGACCGCCCGGGATTTGGAGTTATTTACGGGTAAAGTCACCTTGATCGCGCCGGGGACCATTTGCCTAAACTAATTCCAGTATTTCGCATTACGTTCGGAAATTAGACCATGACAAACAAAAACTCTTTGACAGGAATACAAAAGCAGATATTTTATTATGCTGACGTTTTTCTGGTGGTTGAGTGGCTCAGTTTTATAGAGCTGCTTATAATAAACAGGCAAAACATTTTGCTTTACAAAATTGCAGAAATTGAGCAGAACACCTGGATTCACAACTTGAACATGAGGCATGGTTAAGCTGCTTTTTGTGTTTAAAAAGCTATTATGTAGTTTGGTCCTGGGCCAATGGCTTTTAAAGGAAAGAATCGCAGCGCTTACGTAATCAGGGAAGTGTGCTTACGCTAAGCGTATTTTACAGCTTAGCCGGGAATGTGTTCTTCACGTCACAATTCGCATCAAAAAATTTGCTACAGTTGACTAATTGTGCTCAACTCCTGCGAAACTTTCACTGCGAAAACAGTGATTTAAAAATTTGATTTGCATTCGCAGGAAAAACCGTGCTTTACTTGTGACAAAAGTAGGCAGGGGCGACTAGTGTGCTTTAGTGTTAAAGTCGCGACTACAAATTATTATTTGAGTCGCGACTACTGTTTTTCTCTACTCCGTTATAATCGTGTCCACACATCGACTACAAAATTTGTCCCGACTACCTGTTTGGTGAACCAGTTGTGTTGCTTACTACTATTCGAAACATAATTAATATTGCCCTTGCGGCATAGCGACACAAATCTTGAGAATCTGTACTTTATCTCGACAAGTGTCATAGTTAGGTTTGAAGTGCGACCAGTCGAGTAGTAAATTTCACTAGTCACACCCATTCGCAACATAATTAAAAATTTATCCCGACTACCTGTTTGGTGAACCAGTTGTGTTGCTTACTACTATTCGCAACATAATTTATATTGCCCTTGCGGCATAGCGGCACAAATCTTGAGAATCCGTACTTTATCTCGACAAGTGTCGTGGTTAGGTTTGAGGTGCGACTAGTCGAGCAGTAAAATTCACTAGTCACCCATTCGCAACATAATTAACAATTTGTCCCGACTACCTGTTTGGTGAACAAGTTGTGTTGCTTACTACTATTCGCAACATAATTAATATTGCCTTTGCGGCACATGTGGCACAAATCTTGAGAATCTGTATTTTATCTCGACAAGTGTGGTAGTTAGGTTTGAGGTTCGACTAGTCGAGTCATGATGGGAATGATGCTTAATGAAAAAGATTCATTGCTCTGCAGAAGCATTGAATTCTGACCTTACGTCAAGCGAAATAGACTGCTTATAGCAGGGATTTCTTTTGTTTGTGTGCTTCCAAGTTCGCACATTATTTTCCAAGCTTGCACATCACAGTAAAGCGGAAAATGGTGATCGTAAGCGCAGACTTTGGTGGTCATGAGAACCGTGTAATTTTGCCCTGTAAGTAGGTTTGGTAAGGCCTACACTTCAAACATGTAAAGTCAAAAAAGATTGTTAGTACATGAGGGGAAATCTTGTGTGACTGGTCCAATTTGACTCTGCTTCACTGCGTAAGCAAAGAATTGACACATCAGAAGCGCGGATATTATCGTTAATTAAAGCATATTTCACAGCTTAGCAGGGATATTTTTGCTTGTGCGCGTGGAAACTTATCATATGTAATCTTTGCTTTGAACTAATTGTACAGATATTTCAGCGCCTGCACAGTAAGCGGAGAACGGTGGTTGTATAATAAATAGGCAGAGTTTGGTTGAAGCAGACAGAGCCATAAAACTGGGCCGTGTTCTATAGGGGAAATTATAGCTTGACATTTTGTGACAGTTTTGGTCCCTGCGACGTACACATACAAATACAGAGTCAGATACAGACATTACGGTGCAGAAATCGTGCAATTGAAATGTCTCATAAGAGCGCCCCCTATCGGCAGGAGTAGGAAAATAAAGGAGTATCCTACAAATTAATTATGTGTTTTTAAACACGTAAAATAATATCAAATTGAAGCTTTAGGATGTTTAGCTTAATTCCTATCATAAAACATATTAAAATTATTTATTAATTAACCACCAGTGACCCTCATATGCATATTAATTAGGAAATCTTTGCAGCATCATATCTCAAGAACTTCACGGCCGACTTTTCAACTGTTTGTTTTTAAAGACTCCTTGGGGGTTGGAGATTAATTTGAAAAAACTGTGACCTCAAGTTGACCTCTACTTCCGCGTCAACCGGAAGTGTCACCATATCTCAAGAACTATACAGCAGATTTTCTAAATATTTTCAGTTATAAACTCCTTAGGCATAAAATATTAACTTTAAAAAACCGTGACCTCAAGTTGACCCCTACTTCCTGGTCAACCGGAAGTGGGACCATATCTCAAGAACTATACAACAGATTATCAATGTTGGTTCAGTTATAGACTCCTTGGGCATTCAAGATTAGTTTGAAACAACTTTGACCCCATGTTGACCTTTACTTCCGGGTCAACCGGAAGTGAACCCATATCTAAAAAAGTACAAAGCTAATGTTCAAACTTCAGTTGTAGACTCTTAGGCAATAAATATTAGCTTTGGAAAACTGTGACCCCAAGTTGACCTCTACATCTGGGTCAACCGGAAGTGGGACTATATATCAAGATCTACACAACCGATTTTATAGACTCCTTGGCATTGCAGATTAATCTTTGGTAGCTGTGGGCCCATGTTGACCTTTACTTACGGGTCAACCGGGAAGTAAAACCTTATAACAAGAGCTACACAACTTTTTTGAAACCTTTTTTTTAGTTATATATTCCTTGGGCAATGAAGCACATAATCCAAGCAAAACAACAAGGAACAGCTTCGTGTTTGTTCACAAACACTTAATGTCTAGTTATTATTATTCTTTGTTTCTCCCTAAATCCCATAGTGTTTGTACACGTTTTTGTGGCAGCCTAATCTCCTAAACCATAATACGAAAGAGTGAGTTTATTATACCAAATTGAAGCTTAGAACATAAGCTTAATTCTTATCGTAAAAAAAAAATTAAAATTGTTAATTAATAAGCCTTAATTAAGCTTATGAATATCTAATTAGCAAACCTAGTTAACACCATATCTCAAAAAGTAGACCGCCGATCCTGAAACTTTTTTTCAGCTATACACTAGTCAGGTCCTGTTAAGGTGATTTCTGACATAAAATTTCGGACGACGTCACCATGACGTCATTTAATGCACGTTTTGTGTCTGTGCACAAACACAATGGCTCTTCAAATCTATACTTTAAACTGGTCAAAAACACAATAACTTCGAAATAATTTATCTGTTAGTTTCCTAAATATCATATTATGTGTAGAAAAACACACTGATTCTAATAAGATTTGTTTCAGTCCATAAAAGCAATCAATGTTCGTCTATTAATTAATTAATCAATTAGAATCTTGGCATCATGGGTACAACGTAGTACTTCATAAATTGGGTGCAGTCACTTTCGTTGCAATGTTTAAACATCTCTATGGCTCTTGCAACACACTGCGGACCTGTATGGGTTGAGGACTCTCGGGGAGAGTCTGAGAAGACGATGTCGTGATGTTTGCATCTTTAATTTGTTTTTGAAAAATGGCAACTAGTAACTAATTAACCACATGACCCTCATTTGCATATTAAATTAGAAAATCTTTGCAGCACCATATCTCAAGAAGTATACAGCCGATTTTAAGACTGTTTGTTGCTAAAGACTCTTTGGGGATTGGAAATTAATTTTGAAAAATCGTGACCTCAAGTTGACCCCTACTTCCGGGTCGACCGGAAGTGGGACCATATCTCAAGAACTATACAACAGTTTATAAAACTTTTTTCAGTTATAAACTCCTTAGGCATAAAATATAACTTTTGACAAACCGTGACCTCAAGTTGACCTCTACTTCCGGGTCAACCGGAAGTGGGACCATATCTCAAGAAATATACAACCGATTTTCAAACTTTTTTCAGTTATAGACTCCTTGGACATTCAAGATTAGTTTGAAACACATTTGACCCCATGTTGACCTTTACTTCCGGGTCGACCGGAAGTGGGCCCATATCTCAAGAAGTACAAAACCAATGTTGAAACTTCAGTTATAGACTCTAAGGCAATAAATATTAACTTTGGAAAACTGTGACCCTATGTTGACCTCTACTTCTGGGTCAACCGGAAGTGGGACTATATATCAAGATCTTCACAACCGATTGCTTTAACTTTTTCAGTTATAGACTCCTTGGCATTGCAGATTAGTCTTTGGTAGCTGTGGGCCCATTTTGACCTTTACTTGCGGGTCAACCGGGAAGTGTGACCTAATACCAAGAGCTACACAACTTTTTTGAAACCTTTTTTTCAGTTATATTTTTTATTATTATTATTATTCTTTGTTTCTCCCTAAATCCCATAGTGTTTGTACACGTTTTTGCGGCAGCCTAATCTTCTTAACCATAATACGAAAGAGTGAGTTTATTATACCAAATTGAAGCTTAGAACATAAGCTTAATTCTTATCGTAAAAAATGTAACAAATTTTAATTAATAAGCCTTAATTAAGCTTGTGAATATTTAATTAGCAAACCTAGTTAACACCATATCTCAAAAATTAGACCGCCGATCCTGAAACTTTTTTCAGCTATACACTAGTCAGGTCCTGTTAATGTGATTTCCGACATAAAATTCTGGACGACGTCACCATGACGTCATGTAATGCACGTTTTGTGTCTGTGCACAAACACAATGGCTCTTCAAATCTATACTTTAAACTGGTCAAAAACACAATAACTTCTAAATAATTTATTTGTTAGTTTCCTAAATATCATATTATGTGTAGAAAAATACACTGATTCTAATAAGATTTGTTTCAGTCCATAAAAGCAATCAATGTTCGTCTATTAATTAATTAATCAATTAGAATCTTGGCATCATGGGTACAACGTAGTACTTCATAAATTGGGTGCAGTCACTTTCTTTGCAATGTTTAAACAATTCTATGGCTCTTGCAACACACTGCGGATCTGTATGGGTTGAAGACTCTTGGGGAGAGTCTGAGAAGACGATGTCGTGATATTTGCATCTTTAATTTGTTTTTGAAAAATGGCAACTAGTAACTAATTAACCACATGACCCTCATTTGCATATTCAATCAGAAAATCTTTGCAGCACCATATCTCAAGAAGTATACAGCCGATTTTAAGACTGTTTGTTGCTAAAGACTCTTTGGGGATTGGAGATTAATTTTGAAAAATCGTGACCTCAAGTTGACCCCTACTTCCGGGTCGGCCGGAAGTGGGACCATATCTCAAGAACTATACAACAGATTATAAAACTTTTTTTCAGTTATAAACTCCTTAGGCATAAAAATATATTTTTGACAAACCGTGACCTCAAGTTGACCTCTACTTCCGGGTCAACCGGAAGTTGGACCATATCTCAAGAAATATACAACCGAATTTCAAACTTTTTTCAGTTATAGACTCCTTGGACATTCAAGATTAGTTTGAAACACATTTGACCCCATGTTGACCTTTACTTCCGGGTCGACCGGAAGTGGGCCAATATCTCAAGAAGTACAAAGCCAATGTTCAAACTTCAGTTATAGACTCTAAGGCAATAAATATTAACTTTGAAAAACTGTCACCCTATGTTGACCTCTACTTCTGGGCAACCGGAAGTGGGACTATATATCAAGATCTTCACAACCGATTGCTTAAACTTTTTCAGTTATAGACTCCTTGGCATTGCAGATTAGTCTTTGGTAGCTGTGGGCCCATTTTGACCTTTACTTGTGGGTCAACCGGGAAGTGTGACCTAATAACAAGAGCTACACAACTTTTTTGAAACTTTTTTTTCCAGTTATATATTCCTTGGGCAATGAAGCACATAATCCAAGCAAAACATCACGGAACAGCTTCGTGTTTGTTCACAAACACTTAATGTCTAGTTATTATTATTATTATTATTCTTTGTTTCTCCCTAAATCCCATAGTGTTTGTACACGTTTTTGCGGCAGCCTAATCTCCTAAACCATAATACGAAAGAGTGAGTTTATTATACAAAACTGAAGCTTAGAACATAAGCTTAATTCTTATAGTAAAAAATGTAACAAATTTTAATTAATAAGCCTTAATTAAGCTTGTGAATATTTAATTAGCAAACCTAGTTAACACCATATCTCAAAAATTAGACCGCCGATCCTGAAACTTTTTTCAGCTATACACTAGTCAGGTCCTGTTAATGTGATTTCCGACATAAAATTCTGGACGACGTCACCATGACGTCATGTAATGCACGTTTTGTGTTTGTGCACAAACACAATGGCTCTTCAAATCTATACTTTAAACTGGTCAAAAACACAATAACTTCTAAATAATCTATTTGTTAGTTTCCTAAATATCATATTATGTGTAGAAAAATACACTGATTCTAATAAGATGTTTCAGTCCATAAAAGCAATCAATGTTCGTCTATTAATTAATTAATCAATTAGAATATTGGCATCATGGGTACAACGTAGTACTTCATAAATTGGGTGCAGTCACTTTCATTGCAATGTTTAAACATCTCTATGGCTCTTACAACACACTGCGGATCTGTATGGGTTGAGGACTCTTAGGGAGAGTCTGAGAAGACGATGTCGTGATGTTTGCATCTTTAATTTGTTTTTGAAAAATGGCAACTAGTAACTAATTAACCACATGACCCTCATTTGCATATTCAATCAGAAAATCTTTGCAGCACCATATCTCAAGAAGTATACAGCCGATTTTAAGACTGTTTGTTGCTAAAGACTCTTTGGGGATTGGAGATTAGTTTTGAAAAATCGTGACCTCAAGTTGACCCCTACTTCTGGGTCGGCCGGAAGTGGGACCATATCTCAAGAACTATACACCAGATTATAAAACTTTTTTCAGTTATAAACTCCTTAGGCATAAAAATATAACTTTTGACAAACCGTGACCTCAAGTTGACCTCTACTTCCGGGTCAACCGGAAGTGGGACCATATCTCAAGAAATATACAACCGATTTTCAAACTTTTTTCAGTTATAGACTCCTTGGACATTCAAGATTAGTTTGAAACACATTTGACCCCATGTTGACCTTTACTTCCGGGTCGACCGGAAGTGGGCCAATATCTCAAGAAGTACAAAGCCAATGTTCAAACTTCAGTTATAGACTCTAAGGCAATAAATATTAACTTTGAAAAACTGTGACCCTATGTTGACCTCTACTTCTGGGCAACCGGAAGTGGGACTATATATCAAGATCTTCACAACCGATTGCTCAAACTTTTTCAGTTATAGACTCCTTGGCATTGCAGATTAGTCTTTGGTAGCTGTGGGCCCATTTTGACCTTTACTTGTGGGTCAACCGGGAAGTGTGACCTAATACCAAGAGCTACACAACTTTTTTGAAACTTTTTTTTCCAGTTATATATTCCTTGGGCAATGAAGCACATAATCCAAGCAAACCATCACGGAACAGCTTCGTGTTTGTTCACAAACACTTAATGTCTAGTTTATCTCTGTTTCTGTGTATTGTTTTTACTACAGGGCCCCCACGGAGAACAGTGTAACACTGATGGGGCTACCCTGTTTAAATAATACTTATAAATAATAATAAATAATAATTATCTTATTTCGGTCAACAAGAACACTATTGTTTAACGTTTATCCCATTATTTGACATTGTGTCCCGACACCAACGAGGGAGATGGAGGTCAAATAAAGGAAACGGTCGCAAATACCACCGATAATCAAAATAATTTCTTTATAAATAGCCGATTTGTGTGTGTGGGATTGTGTGTGTATGTTATTGGATCTCCTCCCTGGATACCGCATCAAACCTCGCCAAATTAACACGGAAGAAAGGAGCTGACTTTGTCTTGACACTCATCTATTTTTGAACAAAATCCGTTGAAAATTGACAGATTTATGAGCAAAAAAACACCCCAATTGATGGGGTTTCGCGCGCCGTTTTAACTGTTGCTATGGGCAGCGCGCGCGTACAATGCAAGCACGCGTACAGTACAGTGGCTGCGTGCGCCCATAGCCTCATTTTGGGTAAGAATTATGACGTAATGCATAAATATTAAGAGAGGCGTATAATGGGACGGGATCATGGAGAACAGAGGCAGGCTTTAGAGCACGTGGGACGGGGAGAGGGAAGGGGGGGCGGCGGGGGGACTGCGCCTTTTATTTAATAAAATAATAATAATAACATGCATTTTTATAGCGCTTAATACAAGGTTTCTCAGCGCTGAACAAGAAGTTTATGATAACAAAAAATGACACTTAAAAGTTGGATGAAATAGCAGAAACTGAATAGACTAGATGGATTTAAATAAGTGTGTTTTTGGAGCGGTTTTAAATGAGTCCAGTTTATGGGACGGGATCATGGAGAACGGAGGCAGGCTTAAGGCACGTGGGACGGGGAGAGGGAAGGGGAAGGGGCGGGGAAACGGCACCTTTTATGTTGCTATGGGACGGGATCATGGAGAACGGAGTCAGACATTAGAGCACGTGGGACGGGGAGAGGAAGTAGGGGAACGGGGGAACGGCACCTTTTATTTAACTGGGACGGGGAGAGGAAGGGGCAGGGGGACGGGGGAACGGCACATTTTAACTGTTGCTATGGGACGGGATCATGGAGAACGGAGTCAGACATTAGAGCACGTGGGTCGGGGAGAGAGAAGGGGAACGGGGCCGGGGAAACGGCACCTTACATTTAACGTTTGCTATGGGAAACGAAACAGAGTACAACCAAGGACATGGTAATTGGTATTGTGACGTCACTCTTTTCTTAGCAATAAAAGATTGATACAAAGTTAAGATCAATCTAAGTGCTTAGTGAAATTTAAAAAGCACGGAAATTTAGCGGGACCCGCGCGTAGCGCGGGTTTCCCGCTAGTAATAATAATGGACCCTCCCCATGAAATATGCTAATTACATTCACGCATGCGTACAGACCCTGTTGGTTGGCAAACGTCATAGAGTTGTGCACTATAAGCAGACGCGCAGTCGCGTAGTGCAATTTACATGTTTCATGGGAAGGGTCTATGTGGCTTCTTATATAGCGCACATGTCCGTCACCCAGTGACGCTCGTGGCGCTGTAACATTATTTCCTGCCAGATGTTGGACTATGTTTCGAATTGTGAGACCTAATAAGATCATTTTTTTCTGCATTATTGTTGGTTCTCGTACAATATTATTGTGGGTTGATATTATTTAGGGAATAACAGTGCGAGCACCCGGTCTTCACTGCGTGGTAATGACCGGGTTAGTGGCTGGCGCTGTTAACGGACCGAGCCGGGGGCGCACAGCTCCCTCATGATACATGCATGTCGACAATAAATTTTGATACGTTGGTGGAACTTTGCAGCAAAATGTAGAGTACAGTTCGTGCCTCAAATAGTTGCAACTTCAACACTACTCTAGAATTATTAATGCCCAAAATGCATTACTATTTTTTTTACTGCAGGTGCAATATAGTAAAATTCATGCTGAAAGGATTGTGTCACTGTATGTCTAGGCCTGCGCGACTATGTGTCGTAGTCGCGACTATTAAATCATTAGTCGAGTCGCGACTACTTTTTTTCAACTAATCGAATAGTCGGGCTGCCAAGACTACTGCAAAAATAGTCACGACTTCCTGTTTGGTGAACCGATTGTATCACTTCATTCATGGCAACATAATACACTTACGAAACAAAATCAGACATCAGTGACAAAATCATTCAATATTTTCGGCACAAAATTTACCATATTGCCCCTGCGGCAAAACAATGCTGCATTGCATCTTGGGATTTAAAAATTAGTTGCGACTAGTGTCGTAGTCATGACTATTTGAGGTGCGACTAGTTTAGTAGTAAATTACACTAGTCGCCCAGGCCTACTGATGTCTCAGTCTGGTTGTGTTTCGTAGATAAATTATGTTGTCGTGAATAGTCGGTCGTGACTGTGAGTGACACAATTGGTTCAGCAAGCAGGAAGTCGGAACTATTTTTGTAGTTGCGGTGGCTCGATTTATCGAGTAACTCGACTAAACAATAAATAGTCACGATTTCGACATCAGTCGCTGTGCAGACCACTAGACGCTCATCACAGGCTTTTCCACAGCAGCATTTAAAGTGCACAGTTATCACACAGTACTTTTGTCAGCGGCTGAGCCTACGACAGCTCTTCTTAGATTGTTGGGTGCAATGCCGTTTTCATCTGATTCTCTGTGTCTTAGATAGTTTATGGCAATTGAAAGACCACGAATGTTGCTTATCTCGCCCAACTCTTCCACTTTCATCAATTTCACTTGGTGTTCAAAATGTGACAAACATCAACTTCAGTCCAAAAGCGTTGGCTAAGAGTGTGCGCACAGCTCCCTCAGGGTTGAAAAGCTATGTAAACTCATCTTGACAGACACTCTCTGTATTGGTATGATACATGCATGTCGACAATAAATTGTGATACGTTAGTGGAACTTTGCAGCAAAATATAGAGTACAGTTTTTCACGTATGTCTTTCTTGATTGACAGTTAATATAATGTTCCATTATTGCCTTTTCGACTTCTTTCCTGGAAATGTGCCCCTGTCAGAAGAATGACATAAATACAAATCATATAGCATAGGTTGGCTGAACATAAGGGGTCTCTTTGTGCTAAACTCGCTCTGCATCAAGCTTAAAATATGTAAAATATGTATTTGTAAAATATGTATTTGTTTTATGATTATAATTAGTAACCGTCGACCATCAAGGTTACGATCATTGCAAACAAGTGTTTAAACGGTGCTTGTACACAGAAGAAAACTGTGAGTTAGAATTAAACAAATGTCAGCCAATGAGCCATTCTCAAATCAAGGGATATGTATGCAATTGTGTGCATTGAAGTGTTGGTTTACTCTAGTCAGGCAAATCCAACCTCGTATAAAGCTGGGCTCATAGTAACTCCTGTAACTATGAACTATGTTCGTTCCGCTATGACGATAGCCAAACAAACCTCATAGTTCTAGGTAGGTAGAGGCTCATACTTCCTTTGAATGCAAATACGAAGAGGATTTTGGTGAGGTAATACTTTTACGAGCTGCCCTTCCAATAGTATGACACAAGAACATTTGCGAAGAAGGAGGCCTACATAACAACAAGTTTTGAAGTAATGTTTGTTAATGTAATGTTAGTTCAGAGCAAATTATTAAGTGTTAACAAACAATGACTACTTAAATAAGTTGTCTATACAGATAGATTCGATCAATATAAACAAAATTCTCTCCACTCACCACTTTGTGATAATTACACAATGACTTGCATCAGTTGCAAACGTTTGGTTTTATCGAGGTATTGCTCATTTTATTTTATTAGTTTATTCATGGAGGAAGGAAACCATCCATGGTAAAATTATTGTATTGTACCATCATGATTATGGTCCATGGAGAGAAAATCCGATTGTACACACCCCCGGACAGCCAGTCCAACTGCATGCAGCACACGACAGTGCACGAAGACCTCACGAACTTATTCATCGCAACACAGACCATCAGCAGCGAGGGCACTAGCTGGTATATTTTGACATAGTCGTTAATCCATTACCATCTAGATAGCAGATCTATGGCTTCGGCTTTTTAAACTTGTTCATCTTTAGCACTCACAATCGCGAACATTATTCCTATTTTCTAACGATTCTTCCTCCACAACTAATAACACAGAGCTGCCAGTGCCGTGAAATCATGACAAGAATGACCCTGGGTCACAGAAACATTATGCTTACTTATTACTACGATCGCACGCTGATTGGTTCGACCGGTTCCGTTGGAAAGCTGAAGCAGAAAACAATTAAAAAGTTAACACAGCGCTGCAAGATATCCAAGAATAGTAGCTTGCCAGAATAGTCTATATTTCAAGCTCGCCAGTGAATTAAATCATACCGTAGAGGGCGCGCTTTGGCGATTTACAACTGCGCGTATAGACCGGCAGCCCAGAGCACTTTAGTTAAAGGAACGAGGTACCAATATTTGAGTACAGGAATATTTAGTGGATAACCTGACATAGTCAGATATGGATGTCCGCCGCGTGTGGCGCATGGACCCCCAACAAAGAGGCAAAATAATGGGCTGAATCAAAGATTCTAGGTACCACATGAAACCAAGTGGAAATGGTCATTAACATGATACAAGTAAAAAATATCAACCGCCAGACAAATTTTCTGCTGCATTAGGCCTGCCAGACCCCCCTCCCCAAATGTTTAGTGTACAAACCTATGGGTTGAAATTACCCAGTCAAATCAGCTCAGATTTACATGAAACTTCGTCTAACTGTTCCACTATGGCTAAAATGAACACACACCAAAAATTAAATCCATACTCCATATCGTTTTCGAGATACAGCCTCTTAAAATATACTAAAACCTTCCCTTTTTGGAGCTCCGCCCCTGGTCGACCGCGCGCGTTGTCGTCTTTTTGTGAATCTTTAAAGGCAGTGGACACTATTGGTATTTACTCAAAATAATTATTAGCATAAAACCTTTCTTGGTGACGAGTAATGGGGAGAGGTTGATGGTATAACACATTGTGAGAAACGGCTCCCTCTGAAGTGACATAGTTTTCGAGAAAGAAGTAATTTTCCACGAAATTGATTTCGAGACCTCAAGTTTAGAACTTGAGGTCTCGAAATCAACCGTCTAAATGCACACAACTTCGTGTGACTAAGGTGTTTTTTCTTTCATTATTATCTCGCAAGTTCGATGACCGATTGAGCTCAAATCTTCAAGGTTTGTTATTTTATGCATATGTTGAGATACACCAACTGTGAAGGCTAGTCTTTGACAATTACCAATAGTGTCCACTGCCTTTAAGACCCCATAATTTAATAATGACACCAGCTGTAGGGCTGAAAATGTGTATGCTTTTTAAGTTGTGGCCCTATCTAATATCGAGCACTATAGGGCCACGACTATGACGGAGCCAGCAACAAGTAACGAGGTCAGACGGCTGGCAGGGGATTGGGTGGCGGCAAGGAACGGCGGATTACGGTTGGTGGCGGCAACGATGACGTGCTCAATTGCCCACATCAAAACCTCTGTGGGCGAGTCGTAAAAATAGTTGAGTTTGGCGTTCTGGTCATCCACTCAGACAACGACTACCAACGAAATTGTTACGACCGCAAAACGACTAGAGACGGAATCGCATGGCATGGAAACGTCAAGCGACTAATAGTTGCGGCTATAATTATGCGTCAAGGAAATGAGGGTTGCGTTCTCCAACGAAATCTGAACGGAATCACAACGATTTTTGTTGCCGTCACAAAATTTTCAACATGTTGAAAATTTGCCGACGAACATGACTGTCAGCGACAATTGACGGCAACACACGATGATTGTGGCAAATTTAAAACCGCAGCTAAACGTAACGTGCTGTATCCCCTATTATGTGTATTATTTGAGCCAGCCTTAAAGTAGTCACGACAAAACAAGAAATCTCAGTGGCAAAACCATGGTTATGGCTCGGTTGGATACCGTGTTTAAATAAAAACTTTGTATGGAAACATTGGCAGATTTTTAACAAGCATGCACCTTTTTGTGTTTTACCAATTCAAACTATTGTAGGAAAACTTCAACATGCATTTGTCTTTTGTTTTGGGAAAAAAATAGTAGAAAATAGTAGAAAAATAGAGTAGTGTCACAAAAGGTACAATACACCCCAGTATTTCTCCCTATCAGACATGAAAACACCAATAATCGCCAAATCACAACCGAAAGTGAAATATTCTGAGAACCAATTAAACATAAGACAGCACAAACTTTTAATGATGTGCAAGGAAAATTCAAAATGTGAGGCGTCATTCACAAAACTTTGCGGTATGCAATGTCAAGAAATATGATTGGGGCGTTGCCGAGGCAGGGCAAATAAAAAAAATGTAAAAAAGATGAACTATAGATATCCAAGATGGCCGCCATTTTGGCCGCAAACATTAGTAAAGATTAGTAAAGCCAAATAGTCAGATAAAAACACGGTTTAAAATGTTTGTTGTACTATGTTTTTTACCATCCCACTTCCATTTCTGGCATCCAATTTTTTGCTATCATGCTTTAAATCTAAGATGGCAGCGACTGTTGGCCAATTTGGCCGCAAAAAACGGTCAAATTTACAAAAAAAAATCCTCAAAATTGGGATACAATGAGTAGATTATTGTAGTATAAACCCTCTATCACTTTATTTTGCTACTTTGCCCCAAAATCCAAACGGCCAACAAAAAATTGCTGCCAAAATGGCCACCAAAATGGCTGCCCAGATTTGTCCAATTTTAAGAGAAAAGTCAAAATTTAAGAAAATGTGTCCTTCCTGTATTGTGTACCGTTGTAAATAATGCATTAAGTATAACCAATAAGCAATTTGTATGTCTTTGACTTTGATCCATCAATCATTATTTGGTGTCATAGTTGTCACTACCGCAATCAGTCCAATTCAATCGCCCATTGTCAATACCGCAATCAGTCCAATTCAATCGCCCATCAATGTCAGATTCTTGAGCTTGGTCATAATTATCTGTCGTACCCAGCTGCACCTATAACCAACCAGAATGGGTGATATTTTCCAAAGGCCATGACAGTTGAAAGGCTGTTACACAATGTCAAATGGAAGCTTCTGAAACACATCCTGCAGCTCTGCATGACTCTTCGACATGTCTTCCCAACAATATTGCTTTACACCCCTTAACAGACTAGGTCATTGTGAGAATTATCTGTTTTCCTTGGAGTTGGAAAACGCAATTGTTGACAATCTAGAACTTACATCGTCGAATTGTAAAATCACCAGGGATTGGTGTTTTTTTTTTGCTTTTGGGAAAATTTTGAACATCCAGCTACTCACTTACTGGACTTCATTAAGCCCTGCTGCCTTCAATGTTGTAGCTGGTATGAAGCTGACAAGAAGCTAACAAATCTGATGAAACCCTCGATACAACACATCACTCTCACTCCAATCCCCAGAACCAAAGAATAGGCAGTCAAACTGAACACACCTCCTCCGTTGTCAGCTTACCGCATTGTCACAGTAACGCACTACAGGATAATACCATCAACGATGATAATACCATGGTCGATTTCAAATTGTGCCACAAGTGCACGAGCGATATCACTCACTCACTCTACTGGATCTAGACAGGTGGGGTCCGTTGTGCTGATCTCATAGTAAACGCTTCGAAGCTAGGGTCCAGAGTATGTCAACCATGTGTGGTCGACCCAATTAATCAATCCTTCTAGGTCTTGCAAAACCAGGTGCCGGTTGGATTCTGCATCTAGCCAGCTGGGGTCCGTTGTGCTGATCTCCTTTGCCACCCTTCGCAGCTAGGTTCCAGAGTATGTCTACCTTGCGTGGTTGACCCTGTTAATCAATCTAAGGTGTTTGTGGGCGGCTGCTAGGTCTTGGAAGACGGACGAGCAGCCGATTTCACGAAACTGGATTAATCCTATCTCGAGTTCGGACGAGATACCCCGACAATAAACATTCTCTCCCCGTCCCTCGTGCCCCGCTCAATGTTGATGGGAACGCAGAAGACCACGTTATGAGTGCCAACATTGAAAGGGGCCAGGGGGATCCGACGAGATATGGCCGGGATTGTAGGATCCAGGTATGTC
The DNA here is from genome assembly GCF_902459465.1 of Asterias rubens. NCBI lineage: Eukaryota > Metazoa > Echinodermata > Asteroidea > Forcipulatida > Asteriidae > Asterias > Asterias rubens. Next base: position 5,783,876 of record NC_047082.1, read on the forward strand.
AAACTATGATGGTACCTGTTGCTAAATCCAAGATGTCCTCGGGTGGCCTCTAGGTCTCGACAAACCAGGTGCCGGTATGTAGGATTCTGCATCTAGCCAGCTGGGGTCCGTTGTGCTGATCTCCTATGTTCACGGTTCGTAGCTAGGTTCCAGGGTATGTCTACCTTGTGTGGTTTGTTTTAATTTGAGATTACACGGATGGCAAGGATTATTCTTTGATTATATTTATTCATGAACTGCTACATGTCTGTAACTAGGTAGCCATGTTTTAACTGTCTAAAGTCTGCCAAGAGAGGGCGCTATTACAATAACATGTAAAATCACCACATCTTCCTTTCTTTAAATAAAGAAGTTCCTAATATGAAGTTATTGTCCTGACAGTGTATATAGTTCAAAGTTCACATTCCAGTTGATACGCGTATCGCGATGCGGTAGTGTTATGAAGACGATGCGGAAAAGTTCAGTGTTAATTCTCGAAGACTGGTGTTTATAAAAACAACTAAATTTCCTCAAGAAAACTTTAAATTTAAGAACTTGAAGATAATGCTGTAAACTCATTAACGCTGTAAACTCATGAACGCTGTAAACTAATTAACGCTAAGTTTAACTGTGACTGTAAGTAAGGTTTGGCAAGTCTCGCGATTTATAGATCAAGTCTTATCGGTGGCTTAACAACTCGTCCGCTCCTGGTCATAGTAGCTGTTGGTTGAGTGATGTCGTTGTTGTTCGGCTCAACTGCTGTTGCGGTCGTGGTTGTTTCGAAATCCTGTTCTTTGGATGATGGCTCGATGAAGTCACACTGCTGTGGCGGTTGTGAAGCAACTCTCAAGTGCCGCCTACTACGACGTCTCGTGCCATTGCCTGTATCTACTTGATATGAACGGTTTGGCAATGCGGCTGTAACTACTCCGCCCTGAGACCACATATTCTTAGTCGTATCCAGCAGCCTCACGGTATCTCCTACTTGAAGTAGAGGAAGGTCACGGGATCCACCCTTTTGTTTTTCCTTTTGTGCGTCCTTTCTTTGCTTGAATGCTTTACTGTCCAGATGTTTAAAACCAAGCAAGCTGTCCACCATGGGAAGATTGGAACGAATTCTTCTGTTGTACAGCAGCTCTGCTGGGGATTTCCCGCACTCAAGTGGTGTACTGCGATAAATCTGCAAAGCTCTATAGATGTCTTGGCCACTGTTAACTGTTTTGCGGATCATGTTCTTGACAATTTTCACAGCATTTTCCACCAATCCATTTGACTGAGGATAGTGGGGACTCGATGTGGTGTGTGTGAAGTCCCAATCTGCTGAAAAGCGTTTGAATTCAGCACTGGAAAACTGGGGTCCATTGTCGGTGAACATTTCATGTGGAGTTCCCTGTCGCGAAAACACAGACTTCAAGTTGTTAATCACTGTGCCGCTGGTTGTGCTTGTCAATGTGCAAATTTCTACAAATTGTGAGAAGTAGTCTACAATGACTATATAGTTCTTACTGTTGAGTGTGAACAAATCTGCTCCTACCTTTTGCCATGGGCGGTCGGGAGTAGGGTGCGGCTGGAGTGTTTCTGCCGTCTGCTTTGGCTGGTATGTTTGACATGAGTTGCAATTTTTTACCATGTCAGCTACATCTTGGTTGATGCGAGGCCAATACATCACTTCTCTGGCTCTACGTTTACATTTCTCAATGCCGAGGTGACCTTCATGGATTTTCTCAAGCATGTTTCGGCGCATTGACGTTGGGATGATTATTTTAGTTCCCTTGAACAACATGTCGTCTGCTTGTGAAAGTTCATCATGTGCGTTCCAGTAATCGCTGATTTCAACTGGACATTTGCTCTTCACCTCGGGCCAACCTTCATTGATGATTGTGCTCAGTGTCTTGAGGGTTTCATCGCGTTTTGTCTCCAGGGCGATTTCTTTCTTCCTGTTAGAGGACACTGGCATGTTGGTCAATATAGTATTGACATAGGCTTGAATGTCATCCTCTTTGGAGCTGTCTTTATCTGCATGAGGATCGACTGCCCTTGAAAGTGTGTCAGCGGTATACATGTATTTACCCGGTGTGTAAGACACTTTCAAGTCATAGCGTTGTACTCTGATGAGCATGCGTTGTACTCTTAATGGACAATCACACAGTGGTTTAGTGAACAACGGAATGAGTGGTTTATGGTCAGTTTCCACTTCTATTTGTTGTCCGTAGATGTACTGGTGAAAGCGTTCACATGCATAGGTTATGGCCAACAGTTCCTTTTCAATTTGGGCGTATCTTGTCTCGGCCGCTGTCATGGCTCTGGATGCATACGCCACTGGTGCCCATTCATTATCATACTGTTGTAGTAGAACTGCACCGAGCCCATTCTTTGATGCATCAGCTGATAGCTTGATGAGCTTTTGGGGGTTATAGAACCTGAGCACTGGCGCTGTTGTCAGTATAACTTTCAGTTCTTGCCACGCCTTTTCCTGTGCTTCAAGCCACATCCATTGATTCTTCTGGTCAAGCAAGCTGCGTAGTGGTGCTGACTTGGTAGATAGATCTGGAATGAATTTGCCCATGTAGTTGATCATCCCCATGAATCTTTGTACATCATTCTTATTTTGGGGTTTCTGCATGTTGAGGATAGCAGAGACCTCTTTGGGATCAGGCAAGACTCCTTGGTCGCTGATGACATCTCCAATGAAGGTCAATTTCCTCACCCCAAACTCGCACTTTTCTCGGTTCAGTTTGAGATTATTACGCTCTGCTATCTCTAGTACTTGTCGGAGATTCTGGTCATGCTCTTCGCGAGTTGAACCCCAAACGATGATATCATCCATCATTGTGTTGACCCCTGGCACTTCAGAAAAGAGATCATGGATGATTTTGTGGTATACCTCTGGTGCACTGCTGATGCCAAAGGGAAGACGAAGGAAACGATACCTTCCAAACGGTGTGATGAACGTGCAAAGTTCTGAGCTGGCATCATCTAATTTGATTTGCCAAAATCCGCTTGAGGCATCAAGTTTACTGAAGAATTTTGCTCCTGCAAAGTGTGCTGTAATTTCAGCACGAGATGGCAATTTGTAGTGCTGTCTCTTGATTGCCCGGTTTAGATCTCGTGGGTCCAGACACACTCGGAGCTTGCCGTTTTTCTTGTCAACGACGCAGAGTGACGACACCCAATCTGTTGGTTGGTCTATCTTTGTGATCACCTGCATTTGCTCCATTTTGTCCAGCTCTTCTTTGAGCTTTCCCTGTAGAGGAAAAGGCACTTTCCTACATGCATGCTGGACAGGTATGGCATCTTCACTTGTTGTGATGTGGTGTGTTCCAGGTAGGCATCCTAACCCGGTGAACACATCTGCAAAATCTTCTACTTCGAGGGGTGTTTTAGTGATGTTTAGTACTCTTTTTATGAGGTTCATCTTCTCACAAGCTTGCAACCCTAACAATGGCTGATGATTACCTGGTGTGACTAGAAATGCAATGAAGTAGTTCTTACCTTGTGTTGCACTTTCACCATACATTTGCCGGTGATGGGTATGTCTACTCCCGAATATCCTGTAGCCTTTACTTTTGCTGCGTGAAGCTTTGGCTGTGGTTTCATTTGTTGAAACAGCTTTTCAGGAAGGAGATTTGCTTGAGCCCCTGTATCCAACTTGTAGTTTACTTTTATACCATGTGTATGGAGTTGAAGTTTCCATTCATCGTTGCCTGAATCACCGTCTATCACATCCACAAAGAATTCTTCCATATCTTCTGGAGTTTCAGTGACGTTGTGTACATTTTTCTGTCTGTACGGAGAGCTTTGTGCACCCTTGCAGGCTTTTGCAAAGTGATTTATTTTTCCACATTTTGTGCACGTTTTTCCATGAGCAGGGCATGCACCATACTCGTGTGTTTGGGCACATCGATAACATGTCTTGTTACCCTTATTCGAAGCATGTGGAGACTTTTTGGAGAAATTTCCTTTGCCATTCGATCTTCGATCTTTTGCTCGTACTGCATCTACTACTGGCTTGCCGGATGGAGCTAGCTCTTTTGCTTGTAGCTTTGTGGTTTCTGCTGCTCTGCATAGCTGCATGACTTTTTCCAGAGTGAGGTTATCTCCCCTTAAGAGTCTCTCTCTTAAGCTATCCTCTGGAATTCCACAAATGATGCGATCTCTGATTAGCGAATCTTTAAGCTCGCCGAATTCACAAGATTTACTGCGGGTACGGAGTTCCGTAGCATACTGATCAATGGTTTCTCCTGGTTGCTGATCTCTGGTAAAGAATCTGTGGCGTTCAAATGTGATATTGCGCTTCGGCATGCAGTATTCCTCAAACTTCTTTAGCACAACATCTTGTTTCATACTATCATCTTCCGATTCAAAAATAAATGTGTTGTAGATGTCGAGGGCTGCCTCCCCTATTATATGAAGGAGAGTTGATGTCTGAGTCTTATCATCTTTCTCAGTTAATTCTGAAGCTATATTATACAATGTATATCGCTGCTTGAACCGTTTCCAATTCTCGGCAAGGTTGCCAGTCAGATCCAATGCCGGAGGTTGTGATAGATGGGGTAGATGTGCCATTTTAGTGTTCAAGATTGTCCTTTTATTGATGAGTATTATAGATCTCTGTCAGGTACATACCCCTATTATAAAGCCTGTAATACTAATAGCTAGACAACAGGAGGAGCAAAGCCCGTCCCCCAACGTATGAGATCAGTTCGACAATAAACGTTACAACGTTTTTTTTCTATGTCTTTTTATATCGGCAATTCTTGAGTTTTATGGCTGATTTATGGCTCACCTTCTATCAATCTTCAGCTATACTGTCTTGACAGGAGAAATCTTCACTTCTGACACCATGTTTTGATTTGAGATTACACGGATGGCAAGGATTATTCTTTGATTATATTTATTCATGAACTGCTACATGTCTGTAACTAGGTAGCCATGTTTTAACTGTCTAAAGTCTGCCAAGAGAGGGCGCTATTACAATAACATGTAAAATCACCACATGGTTGACCCTGTTTATCAATCCAAGGTGTTTGTGGGCGGCTTCTAGGTCTTGGAAGACGAGCAGCCGATTTCACGAAACGCTAGGATTAATCCTATCTCGAGTTCGGACGAGATACCCCGACAATAAACATTCTCTCCCCGTCCCTCGTGCCCCGCTCAATGTTGATGGGAACGCAGAAGACCACGTTATGAGTGCCAACATTGAAAGGGGGCAGGGGGATCCAGCGAGATTAGGCCTTCACTAAACGCTGCTCTAGAAATGGGTTCATGTAGACGAGTGTAAGTAACAAGTCTTGCAGCAGAGTTTTGAATCCATTGAAGAGAGTCGGGTAACATACCATCGCAGTTGTAATGTAAAACCACAGAGAGCTCAAGGTGCTCTACAATTTCCGTTGTTTTGGTTTTCAAAGAACCTTTTAAATAATTCTTTTCAACTTTATCTAACAATTTATTCATTTATTATTATGCGCAAGTTTCATAAACAAATATGTACAGATGCGAATCACAATAGTAAAAAGTACAGATGCTATTAAACAATTATATAAGGATATTTAAAAATGTAATATACACTGAAAAATACAAGAACAGAAGTTAAAAACTATCAACATTATACATCAGCCGGCCAAAGGTGATTAAAACTAACAAAAAGCCTGCCGAAATAAATGTGTTATGAGCAACGCTTTGAATGTATAGGGCCTGCCTGTATCTAACTGGCGATCCTGGTGGCGTGGGGGAAAGAAAACTTTTTAGTTCAAAGATTACACAATGAAGGCGCTTGCTCATAATTTTATGGCCTTTTACACAAACAGCAACATTTTAAAATTGATCTGACAGGTAGCCAATTCAAATCAAAGCTAGTTTTCAATCCGACTCATTACAAAGACGTGTATTCATTTTCCGTTATGTTCTGGTACTTAGTCTAATCCTTCGTCTCGTAGAAGCAATAAGAGGAAGCCCGTCAAATAGTATTGATATGTTGTGTCATTGTTAAATGGTCAACTATACCAAGATTTCTAGCACACTGTGGTGGCTTGAGATTAACATCATTAAACATAATCGTTTAGAAGTCTCCCAAAAGATTCCGAAATAATCTTTTACGTGGCAGGTTTTGCCCCATCGCACTACCAGGCATTCTTCAGCAAAAATGGCACTGCAGAGCCGGTCTTGTGCAGTGGGGCGCCATTTTCTACCGTTCAGGAGCATCCTTTTTATCATGAACCCATTCTCGCATCAGTTTTGAGTCTTCATTGGAATTATATTTATAACAATTATTTAAAACATAATGGAGTTTCCCTTTACACATAATGGTGTTTCCCTTTACAAGCATTAACAAAACAACGTGTATGAATGTCGGTATTACTTGAGATGAGTTGTAATTAAACAACGACTACAATCACCATTCACCACCACTGCTAATAATACTATCGCACCGTATAAACCCTTTCATTACCGTGCATGCAATAAACACTCAATGAATATTATCATTACAGCATACGATGGAGAAAAAAAAGAGTAAACCTGATAAATAACCGAAATGATGTTCATTCACATAATGCTATTGCTAAAAATAAAAACATAAAAATAAACATGTAGGCTAGGCCTACTTACCTATGGTATGTCCGCTTACGAAGGACTCCTGGTCCCTTTCTCTTTTCTCTGCTGAGACATAGCTGCAGAGCACTTAGCAACCATCATTTAGCCTTAAAAGGGAGGAAAGTCCCGAAATTAAACCACCATAATTTATTCCTATACTATAACACCATTTTAAACGCAAACGCATTCGTCCCGTCTAGTGCGCGTTCAATGTTTGGGAACCAGCACGTGACCGTTTGGTACAAATGGCCGCGCACATGCCAGAACCCGCGTATGTACGCGCGGCCGATCTAGTTATTTAATTCTATATCTATGCCCCCAACAGTCGTTGAAATAGGGTGTGTTCGATTAGCTTCCCTGGGTCGACCCCGATGAGTCGTATTTTACCTTTTCCAGGACGAACGTGGGCACATAATTACCCCACGTTCGTCCTGGGAAAAAATAAAATACGCCACATCGGGGTTGACCCAGGGAAGCTAATCGAACGCACCCACTCTGATATAAGCCTCGTTCGCGGTTACAAATATACTAGTTCATCACCGCAGAGAGGCTCTTTTCGGCCACATTGCTACCTAATAATGACAACATCCCAACAAAGAAGGAACTGAACACGGCCATAAAGTGCAGAGGGCATAATCCTACCGGCACCTGGTTTGTTAAGACCTAGAGGCCGCCCGAGGACATCTTGGATGTAGCAACAGGTACCATCACGCAAGGTTGACATCCCTGGATCCTACGCGCGGCCGATCTACGTATTATATTCTATAGCTATGGTATGGGGTTGCCTGAAACCGCTAGAAAAAAACTTCACAGCGGCCATTTTCAAACACGATCTTTTTTACACAGAGAAACAGCTATGGTACTAGGTACCAAATGTGACTGCATGGCCAACAAAGGCATGTGTTGCAGCCATCAAGCAGTAAGCCAGGGTTATTCTGGACAAGGATGTACGGATGTGTCATGCTCCTGGAATAGTGGAACCTCTCAGAATGTTGTACCAGATACTGTTGAAAATTTAAGATTAGAGTATGGCTTGCCACAAAAAACAATGTCACGCCTATCCACTGCCCTGGAAACTGATGCAGATGTTATAAAACATTTTAGTACTGGTGTCTTGAAAGATCTCTCTGCCATACCAGGGACAATTCTGCACCATGTAGTCACGGCCCAAGAACATACATGTACACTGCCTTAGGAAATCAACATGCCCAAAACACATGGTGCATGTTCCATGCAAGAATGTGACCTCTGTAATGATGTGTACATGAAGTATGTCAAAATAGGTGATGGAAAAAGAAAAGCCCTTGCCAGAGAAACAGCCAATCAAGATTCAGAGTTATGGTTGCAACAAAGATTGATCCGAATTAAAAGCAGTGAAGCTTCAAGTGTTCCAAAGAAGGCGGACCCCAAAAAATGGATCGCCAGAAAATTGAATAACCGATTTTGGGGAAATGCTGCGACACGACATGGCACAGAATGTGAGCCAATTGCTCAAAAACAGTACAGTCAGGATATTCAGAAAGACATTACAGTTACTGGACTTCATGTACATCCAGTGGATAACTGGTTGGGAGCAAGCCCATATGGCATTCTTGATGACACAATCATTGAGATTAAGTTAGTGTCCCACTGATCAAAAGCTGGAACAATATGACGGTTCCATCTAAGCTTGTTGAGAGTGGCAAATATGATATAAGGTTAAACAATGGCGTCTACTTTCTTCGTCAGACAGCATCCGGTTTAGGGTACTACTACCAGGTACAAGTCACAATGCATTGCACAGGGAAACGCATGTGTAAACTTATTTTGTGGACACGATCTAAATACATTGTTGTTGATGTACCATATGACCAAACATGGATCCAGAGTCAGGTAGAACATCTCCGTCAAATTTACTTTGGACACTTGCTTCCTGCACTAGCAGATAACATAGCCTATGGCCACATTCAATGATTCAAATGAATGATATGACAAGAGAACAGAAAGGACCAGAAATAAAAATGAAACACTAGTAATAATCTTTTCAGGTAACTGTGAATTTATTTGATGTGATTTCTAGCATTGTACAGTAGATGTGTAAACACAGAGTCACATTCATTACTCACTGATAAGAGACCAGCTTAAAATTTGCTGGGCCAAATTTCATTGAGCTGCTAACCACTCAATTCCGTGCTAACGGGCAATGATCTCCACTTGAGTACACATATAATTTTGTCAGTAAGCCCACTATTCAACAGGAAGCAGCACAATTTGCATTTATGGTGATGTCAGACAGGGCAATTTTCTGACAACTTGGAGGCAAACCAACTGCACTGCATGCACAGGGAACACCTCAGCAGCACACGAGACAATCCTTTAGCTGTAACTTACAGTCAATATCCCAAAGAAAATAATGAGAAAACTGATAGGTAAATTAATTGTCTTCATAGAGATTGCCTGGAACTGGTTGCCTGAAAATTGTCTCTTCTGACACATGGCCTAATCATCATATAGAGGTATTCCACGGTTTACATACTGCTACACACATAATGATCGACAAGGTACATGAACCTTCTTCGGAGGGTCCATGTCTGTATCAGCTCTAGAATCAGAATGGTTTGTGTTTTACAACAGGTTGTACTCGTTCATTATTATTTTGTTTGATGGTAAAAATCTAATATTCAGTAGACAAATAATGAATATTTTGAATTTGCGCAATGGGAAATGTTCCATTCATTCCATCTTTCAAGGAAGGAAAATATTCTCTCTATTGCACAAGTGAAACACATTCATTATTTGTTTTATATTAAAGCCATTGGACACTTTCGGTATTATTGTCCAAGGCCCACACTTCGTGTATCACAACTGTAACACCCAAACTCAGGGTACTTGTTTTCTATCGATTGAGGGCGCTGTTCACATCGAGCAGTTGCTACGAGGGCTGAAAGTCAGAGTCTTAGGCCGTGTCCGAAACGACGACTTCGGCTACAGCTACGTCTAGATCAGCGCGTCTACCAGTGTTGAAGAATAGCAGACGCGCGCGATCTAGCCGTAGCTGTAGCCGAAGTCGCCGTTTCGGACACGGCCTTAGTTTCACGATTTTCCCAAGTAAACAGCCCATTGTTTTTCGCCCAAAGTTTTTTGGATTTCCGCCGAGTTAATCTGTGCTAATCACAATGCCTAATGAGAAGAAGAAGAGATATTAAAGAAACCAATCACAGAAGCACAGCATTTTCGTCTTTGGCTGACTCATCATTAACGTTTAATAAACCAGGATGGATAGATGGGCAGAGGATGATTCCACTCAAGGGGCTACAGACTACAGACATGAGAAAGTTGACGCACACAGTGAAGATGATGCTTTACATGAAAGATCAAGGGCAAGAATGCAAACAGAAAAGGGGCTTGCCTACCTACAGGACATGAAAGCAAAGCGTGTGTCACAATTATTCAGGCAAATAAAGTCAACAACTGAAAGGCTCGAACATGTTATGTACGAGAAGCACGACCAAAGTGAAGTGCGAGCTGAATACAAGGTATGGTTGTCATTTTACGAGGACTTGCTTAAACAGAATAGCGAGTACTGCACCTTGCTCTCTAGAGAAGATCTTCAGGAGTATATGGAGAACATATGGGACAACAAAGATACTTACCTGAAGAACTTTAAAGTATAATATTACTCCGACTGGGAAGCAGCCCGCTCACAACTGGAGTACGACGTTGGGAACCAAAGCAAGCAGCATCATACCCAGAACATTGACAACATGACCAGTATTTCACGCACAAGTGGAAGACGCTCACGAGCTTCCATTGCCAGCGCTGTATCATCGGAACGACTCAAAGCGGAACAAGAGAAAGCTGTTTTGGAAGCAAGAATGAAGACACTAAAGAGAAAACAAGAGATTGAGATGGCACGACTGAAATTACAACTGGAAGAAGAGGAGCTGAATTTGAACACAGAACTGAACATTGTACAGGCAAAGGAAAAGGTTTTGGACAGTTATCAAGAACAGTCATCTCCATTTAGAATTAGGGATTCAAATTCAGACAGGCAGTCAAATAATGATGTATCCTTTGTAGCCCAACTGTATTACCAATCAGACAGGGTAGACCAGACAAATAATGGTCAATCTGCACTAAATGTGAATGCTCATTGTTTTGAACCAGAGAGTCATAATCAAATATGTAGTGCACAAACACATAGTAAGCAGAGTTGTATTAATTCACCATGCCATAGTGAAATTTTACCAGTGCCATTGCATGCCAATAACCAGTCTGTTTCAAGTACATGTAGCAAAGCTGATGAGTACTGTGTCAACCGAAGTGTAAGTGACATGTCAGGGGACAACATTCTTCTGGCCGTTGTGAGGCAACTGAAAAGACCAACCCCTGAGATCAAGCGCTTTAGTGGGGAACCTATGGAGTATCGCAAATTCATACGGCAGTTCAACACCAAGGTAACAGTTCACACTGAAAACGATGATGAACGAATGAGCTATCTTGAACAATTCACCAATGGAGAGGCAAATAAAGTTGTCTCCGGTTTTAGCCATCTTCCTGCCGAGCAAGGCTACCCCGCCGCCCTCAAAGAATTGGAGTCAAGGTATGGAGACGTACAACTCATGGCACACTCCTTCATTAAGAAAGCACTTGAATGGCCATGTATTCGCCAAGACAACCCTAAAGCACTTGATGAATTCTCGATTCTGTTAGTTGAATGTGAAAATGCTGTGAAATGCATCGAAGCTGTGAAAGTCCTTGAGTACCCCGACAACATGAGGAGGTTGGTGGGGAAACTACCATTTTACCTCCATGGTAGGTGGAGAAACGTTGTTTGGCAAACTAAAGACAAAGGCGAGACTGTCCAATTTAGTCAACTGGTTCGGTTTGTGAAGACGGAAGCAAAGATGGTGATGGATCCAATGTATGGAAGAGAGGCACTGAGCCAAGATGTAAAGATTGTCACCACGCACACAAATCGTTCAAAGGGTAGTTTTGCAACCGAAGTTTCAAGTGTCGAATACGAGCAAACAGGACGTAACAGAGATACATACAATAGATCGCCAGCAGAGAAATCAGACAATAAAGAAACAAAGAAGGCATGTATATATTGTAATGATACCAGTCATCTAACCGACAAGTGCAAGCAATTGTCTAGTCAGCCTTTTTCAGATAGGACAGAGTTTGTAAAAACCAAGGGTCTGTGTTATGGATGTCTCAAGCCCGGTCATCTGAGTAAAGAATGTCGGTACAGATCCACTTGTGACATTTGCAAGCGTCGTCACCCAACCAGTCTACATGATGAGAACAAAGTTCATGAGAACGAGGTCCCCAACCTTGATTCAAAGCATAATCCAGATAGCGTAAGTAGAGAGTGTGCGAATTTTACAAAGCGCTCAAGTGGAAATACGAGGGCTGGTACACACGGTCAGTGCACTATGGCAATTGTACCAGTTAAAGTAAGATTGAGAAATGGTATCAAAGCTGTACAAACGTATGCATTCATGGATCCAGGAAGCACCGTCACCTTCTGTAGTGAGAGTCTAGCAGAACAGTTAGGCGCAAGTGGCCCACGTAAGTCCATTACTTTGGACACCATGGGAAAGTCCTATTCCATGAAAACATATCTCATCGATGGACTTAAAGTCACCAACTTGGACATGAAGGATGAGGTTGATCTTCCAACCACATACACCAAAGGCACAATTCCAGTTTCCCAGCACCATATCCCAAAGACTGATGATATCTCCAAGTGGGACCATCTGCCTGCCAGAAATAGACGCAGACATTGGACTCTTAATAGGCAACAATGTACCAGATGCCTACACCCCGTTGGATCTGAAAACTGGTCCTTCGGGTACCCCTCATGCTGCAAGAACCAAGCTTGGTTGGGTGGTCTGGAATGTGATAAGGGAGGGTGAACAAACACAGTGTGACAAAGATTGCAGTTTTGCTGTAAACAAGGCTGTGAGGTCACAGCCATAACAGAAGAAGAACAACTTAAACATCTGGACAGACTAGTTAGAGAGACCATCAATATGGACTTTCCAGAGAGGCTCAGCGATGACAAGAAAGAGTATTCTCAAGAAGACAAAAGATTCCTGGCATCGGTGAACAGTTCTATCTTTCACAAAGACGGTCACTACTGTATCGGCTTGCCTTTCAAAGCAGAAGATTTAAAGCTTCCTAATAACAAGTTCATGACAGAAAAGCGCCTTGGCAGCCTAAAGCACAAGCTACAGAGAAACAGTGAATTAAAAAATGACTACAAAGAGTTCATGTCAAAGATTTTGTGTGAAGGATATGCTGAACAAGTCCCAGAAGAAGACCTACAGCGGACAGATGGAAGGGTGTGGTATATTCCGCATCATGCAGTCTACCATCCTCGCAAGCCAAATAAGATTAGAGTGGTTTTTGACTGCGCAGCTAATTACCAGGGAGTATCTTTGAATGACACGTTACTTCAAGGACCAGATCTCACAAACAGTTTGATGGGTGTACTCCTCAGATTCCGTCAGGAAAAGATAGCTATAATGGGAGACATAGCCACAATGTTCTACCAAGTACAAGTTCCAAGAAGTGACCGTGACTGCCTCCGATTCTTTTGGTGGCCGAATGCTGATCTTGAAAATGATCCGGTTGCCTATCGCTTGAGGGTCCATCCCTTTGGAGCAGTGTCGTCGCCGAGTTGCGCAAGCTTTGCTCTGAAGCAAACTGCAAAGGATAACAGTGAGCTCTATGGGGAGGCCTCGTGTGAAGTGGTAAAGAAATGCTTCTATGTTGATGATTGTCTTGTCGCTGTCAGCCAAGAACAAGAAGCTGCTCATTTGATTAAGAGTACCACGGCCCTTTGCAGAGAAGGTGGATTTCATCTGACTAAGTGGCTGTCAAATAGTCACGAGGTTTTGCAGACGGCCAATAGAGGAGCGTGCAAAAGACATCAGAGAGTTATCAATGGAGAATCAGAATCTTCCCAATGAGCGAGCTCTGGGGGTTTATTGGTTTGTTGAATCAGACAGCCTGGGCTTCAAGGTCAATTTGCCAAAGCAATCGGCAACCCGACGAGGAATACTTTCTGTTACAAGTTCAGTTTATGATCCCCTGGGCATTGCAGCTCCCTTTGTGCTGAAGGCCAAAATTCTTCTGCAGAGTCTTTGCCGACGAGGCATAGGATGGGATGAAGAGATTAAGGGAGAAGATCTTACAATTTGGAACCAGTGGTTGAGTGAGGTGAAAGAGCTAGATCAGCTAAGAATCAGGAGATGCTATAAGCCACCAGGATTCGGTAAGGTTGTGAGCTGCCAGCTTCATATATTTGCAGATGCCAGTGAAGTAGGCTATGGCGTAGCCGCCTATCTCCGTCTTGGTAATGAGTCTGGGCAAATCAGCTGTTCACTTGTGACAGGCAAAGCAAGGGTTGCCCCTTTAAAGAACATGACTATCCCACGTATGGAGCTGACTGGAGCAACGATTGCAGTGAAGTTCGGCAAAGTCCTTACTCGAGAGCTTGACTTCAACGTAGATAGCACTTACTACTGGACAGACAGCATGACTGTATTACGGTACCTCGCGAACGAGAGTTGTCGTTTCAAGACTTTTGTTGCGAACCGTCTTGCAATCATCAGAGATGCCTCGAGCTTGCAGCAGTGGAAGTATGTGAACACCAAATCTAACCCCGCTGATTGTGCAACACGTGGTCAGTCAGTAAAGAAGTTTCTCCAGTGCCCCATGTGGTTTGAGGGTCCAGCATTCCTGTCTGAGCCTGAATCAGAATGGCCTAAGCAAGATACAGATCTGACCAAGTTACCAGATGATGACGTTGAGGTGAAGCAAACCGTAATGACGACCACAGAGAAATCAATCAGTCCAATTGACAGGCTTCTGGAGCACTATTCAAACTGGACCAGACTGAAACGAGGGGTTGCTTGGATTCTGGTGTGGATGAAACGCCTCCAAGATAGAGTGGCTGCAGGCAAGCAGTTAGAACAGACATCAGTGAATCAAGAGTTGGAGCAACAAGAATCCAATTCGCTGGTGCACTCTTCAAAGCCCAAATCAGACCAGAGCAGAGGTCGAGAAACTCATGACCATACTCAACTTACCATAGAGAACCTTGAGGATGCTGAGAGGGCTTTGGTGTACTATGTCCAGCAGAAACATTGGAAAGAGGAAGTTAAGTTGTTAACAGAGACGGAAGGAAAACCACCCTCGCCAGTGAAGAATTCTTCGTCGTTGAAAAGACTTGATCCTAGACTGGTGGATGGCTGTCTACGTGTTGGTGGTCGAATTGGAAGAGCAGATCTCGACTTTGAGTCCAAGCACCAGCTTCTGCTGCCGAGAGACTCGCCAGTATCCAGACTGATTCTTCATCACATACACAAATCAATTGGACACTTGGGCAAAAATTCTATCTTGGCAGAGCTCCGCCGACACTACTGGATAATTGGGGCACCTTCAATCATCAAGAGTATTGTCTCAAAGTGTGTCACTTGCAGGAGATACCAAGCCCCAGCTGAGCAGCAGAAAATGGCCAGTTTGCCACAGGAGCGATTTGCATTGAACGAGCCTCCATTTAGCAAGGTTGGAATGGACTATTTTGGGCCTTTTGAAGTGAAGCGCGGGAGAAGTACAGTTAAGCGATACGGAGTCATATTTACTTGCTTAACTTCGCGAGCTGTCCACTTGGAGTTGGCGCATTCGCTTAATACAGATTCCTGCATCAACGCTATCCGCAGATTTAGTGCTTTCTGACAATGGAACAAATTTTGTAGGTGCAAAACGTGAGATGCAAGAGCAGATGAAAGCCTGGAATCAACAGAAGATTAATGACAGTCTACTTCAAAAGGGCATATCCTGGCATTTCAATCCTCCAGCAGGATCCCACTTTGGAGGAGTTTGGGAGCGTTTGATTAGAAGCACCAGGAAAATCCTCTACTCCCTGTTGCGAGAGCAGAATGTAAAACTAAGTGACGAGTCTCTGCAAACGTTCTGTGAGGTTGAAGCTATTATGAATGGACGACCACTAACCGAATGCCCCAACAGTCCACATGATCTAGATGTCCTGACTCCTAATCATCTGCTTCTGCAGCGACCGGGTGAGAGTCTGCCTCCCGGATTGTTTGACAAGCGGGACAAGTATCCTGTGAAACAGTGGCGATAAGTTCAGTACTTTGCAGATGCCTTTTGGAACAGGTGGTCAAAGGAGTACCTGCCTCTATTCAGGAAAGGCAGAAATGGACCCACCCAAAGCGGAATGTGGCTGTGGGAGATATTGTGTTGGTAGTAGACTCGACTCCCAGAAATGCATGGGCACTTGGGAGAATACTAGAAGTCGTCAAGGATAAACATGGGTTAGTCAGAAGTGCCAAGTTGAAAACAAAAACTTCCACCTTGGTTCGGCCTGTGACAAAGTTGTGTCTTCTAGTTGAAGGCGATGTTGAGTAGTTCCAGTATTTATATCATTTTGCATTGCATTCGCTAAGCGTTCAAACGTTTGTTTTAAGGTTTAAAGTTTGGCGTTGTTGTTAAGTATTAAGTAATTGTTTATGATTAATAACCAATTAGAGGGCCGGTATGTAACACCCAAACTCAGGATACTTGTTTTCTATCGATTGAGGGCGCTGTTCACATCGAGCAGTTGCTACGAGGGCTGAAAGTCAGAGTCTTAGTTTCACGATTTTCCCAAGTAAACAGCCCATTGTTCTTCGCCCAAAGTTTTTTGGATTTCCGCCGAGTTAATCTGTGCTAATCACAATGCCTAATGAGAAGAAGAAGAGATATTAAAGAAACCAATCACAGAAGCACAGCATTTTCGTCTTTGGCTGATTCAACAACTTACATATAAATTAACAAATCTGTGAAAATTTAGGCTCAATCGGTCATCGGAATCGAGAGAAAATAATGGGAAAACCTACCCTTGTTTTCGCTGTACGTGTCATGACATGTGTTTAAAATAAATCCGTAATTCTAAATATCGAGAATTTATATTGTTTTCATGTTTTCTCAAAAACGGTTCATGGAATAATATTTCAAGAGAAGTCTTTCACCATTACCTTCTGTAAACCCTGTAAGTTATTTGTAAGTGAACTTTCATTTTTGTTTTTGTTACGAAAGTGTCCAATGTCCAACTCATATACAAAGATCCTTATCACCAGCAGATACGGTTCCTCGTCCACCCACCCAGCGCTTCTTAATTTGATTTATTACCCAAATATTATAGACTGCACAGTTGCACAAGAAACCTGTAACAAGAAAATGTACCCTTACAACCCATTTGCTTCATAGCTCTGGACAATGTCATCTTTTTCCTCATCCTCATCTTTAATTAGTTTAGGTTGCATGTTACAGAGACCTGCGCATACAGTTAGAATATCATCTACATTCTTTACATTTTTTCAGGAATTACATTACATAGAATGTTAAAACACTTTAATCTTCTTATTGCCCTTTCGACATGTATCCTGATATTAGCTATACGTGTTGTTCTGGTAACTGCTTGTTGATGAACAGGTAGCTTGAAGTTCATGGGCTTCAACAAAAATGCAACCAGGGCACTTACTAAAGATAAAAACACTGCCTTACTTAGACCAGTATACAATTTACTGTCTTTGTCATTCATATCATGGATTGACAACCTAAGTACATGTAAATCAGTTTATGCAGCTGATGACGTCAACAATCCATGATATTATGTTTGTGTTGATACAGAAGATGTTTGACAAGTGGCCTTGCACCAACACGCATTGTAATTATGCACGCGCACTGTGCATAACTGAGAAGCGACTTAGTAAAGTTGAATACTGACGGTCAATGTGAGACTCGGCGTGTACAAACTATTTGTAATGAAAATTTGCGAAAAATTGTATACCAGCCCAAAATTTTGATAGGCCTACATATAGGCATAAGTGAAATGTTGTTTAACCCTCTGACACTTTATTTTGCTAACTTGCTCCAAAATCCAGACAGCCAACAAATTGCTCCCAAAATGACTGCCAAAATTTGTCAAATTTTAACAAAAAAGTCCTGACTTAAGAAAATATGCTCTTCCTCCTGTATTGTATTGGACCGATGATTTATGCTGCTTCCCAGTCAGTGGACAGAACCACCCCAACTCATTAGAGATAGTCTAGGTTCCTAGACCATTGGTGTTGCGTGGTCACACACAACCAACGTTCCGATTATGCACGGCAAAAACTGTACACGCTTGTAATGAACGAACGCTAGCGGGCGCTCTGTTTCTCTGATTTTCTGTGCTCACCAAGGTCTAGGACATTTGCAACGACGGGTCTTAACTTTTTTATTGTGTTTCGGCAAATCTCCCCCGACTTTCCGGTGGAGCCAATCAGAGGCTGCGTTGCGGTTGGCTCATGAATAATTCATCAGTGTTGTGCATGCAGTGTAAAATGCATGCAGTAATGCGTTGCATGACTTTTGCTATACTCAGCATGCGTGTGTGGGTATATGTTTTTATCGGAGTATAATAATGTCCAGATCAGTAGGATTTGAAACTTTGCCATGGTGGAAATACGATAAAGAAAGGTTTGCGGTACCACCACAAACCTTTCTATGTATAATATCCAGATCCAGACTACTGCATTGCCATGATGCAGCTTGAAATACGATCGTGGCGTTATGCTCCCGACGTGCCAGGGCCCACACTGATGAAGCCTGTATTGGCTAAACAATTTGCTTATAGTTAGCACAAAATAGTATTGCTTAGCAGAAACTGGTTACCAGCCAATTTTTAATTAAATTTGAAATGTTGTAGACTTATGCCTAGTGCCCACCTAAATTTTTGGATAGTAAAGAAATTTTGTACAACGTATTTTCTGCCAAACAGATATTAACTGGTGGGCCCTGTAGTGTTATTCACAGTGAAAGTTTGTTAATCTTGGGGGAAGGAAATCTTGAGGGATTCAAAAGCGTCTTTGTGAGAATGTATTTTGAAACGTAACCGTAGCTGCAGATCTTGGAACGTAAGCGTAGCTTGACTCGGGATTGAAAGCGTACTTTTTGATATTGTAGCGTAACCTAAACGTATCTTGGAGTGTATAAGCGTAGCTGAGTAGCTGCGTAGCTTAAAACGTAACAGTATCTTTTGGAGCGTAAGCATATCTTGGAACGTAATTCGTAGCTGCGTATCTTGGAATGTAAGCGTAACTTGACATGGGATTGAAAGCGTACCTTTTGATATTATAGCGTAACTTGAAGGAACATAAGCAGATCTGTAAGCGCAGCTGAGTAGCTGTGTAGCTTGGAACGTTGACAACTTTTGGAACGTAAGCATATCTTGGACTGAAGCGTAGCATCTTGGAACATAAACGTAGCTGCGTATCTTTGAACGTAAGCATAGCTTGACTCGGGCTTGATAGCGTACCTTTTGATATTATAGTGTAACTTGAAGGAACGTAGACCTTAGCGTATCTTGGAACGTAAACGTAGCTGCGTATCTTGGAATGTAAGCGTAGCTTGACTCGGGCTTGAAAACATACCTTTTGATATTATAGTGTAACTTGAAGGAATGTAGACCTAAGCGTATCTTTGAACGTAAACGTAGCCGAGTAGCTGCGCAGCTTGGAACGTAACCATATAATATTTTTTGGAATGTAGTCGTAACAATATCTTTTGGAACAACTCATGAGAAATTGCGAATTTTGATTGCTTGTCGGGTGGCGACTACTGCTATTTAACTCCCAGTTATTTGAGGCGAATAGTCAGGTTATAAATTCCACTAGTTGCCCAGTTTAATCATTACCTCAAAAATAACTCTTCATTCACAGAGTTAAAAAATAATACTTTGTTTGGCAAAATTATGCTTTGAGGGAATTTTGTTTTAGCATTATTTTTATTTCAACCTTTTATAAAAAATTCTCATAATATTTTTAAGCTACTCACACAATAACACTGTTTGGTCAATATAACCATGGAGGTAGATGCGATATTCCTACGTTTTGACATCATCAAAATTACCTGAAACTCTAACAAAAAGAAATTAGGGGGCCATGAATCAAAATGGAGCATATTGGGAGGTTGCGATCATAAGAAACAACGGAGTCGACACCCGCAAGCTGGGAGTTCATACCCCCGGGATTTAACACCTCCAACCCCCCCACGAGACACGGCATGGGCGGTACGTGATATTCCACAAGGCTTATTTCACGTTCCGATTGCTCCACGCCGTGGGGCCATACAAGCGTCCGTTACACGGACTCTCTGAATGCATGGAGCAATAAACTAGTTTATTGCTCCATGCTGAATGCTAATCTTACGTTCGATTTTTGACCATTATTTACGATTTCAAATCGTCACGTATCCATAATCTGAATAGGTAGTCTATATACTTAAAATTTCACTGTTTTCCTTTTAATAGGCCTATAATGACCACGGAATTACTCTTTGAGCAAAGATTATTAAAAATAGCGCGCCGATCACATTGACCTTTGACTCGGTCTAGTTTGAATAGTCATCTTTAACCCGTCACGTGATATGAATAATCGAGTCATTTGCATAGTCTGGCCACGCCTTCAATTTGCAAATGTCCTAGACCTTGGTGAGCACAGGAAATCAGAGAAACAGAGCGCCCGCTAGCGTTCGTTCATTACAAGCGTGTACAGTTTTTGCCGTGCATAATCGGAACGTTGGTTGTGTGTGACCACGCAACACCAATGGTCTAGGAACCTAGACTACATTAGAGATAGTTACATGGTGTTACCGCAAACCTTTCCATGTCGTATTTCCACAATGCAAAGTTTCAAATCCTACTTCTTAAGTGAATACTTTGCAGTAAAAGAATAAGTTAATTAATACGGAATTTAGTAGATGCTTTTACTAAACTACTTTTTATTCATACGACCTATTGTGACAGTAAAACACTACAGGATCAGGATGATACCATTTGCAAGTACCTGGTCGACTTCATATTGTACTACAAGTGCACGAGCGATATCACTCACTCACTCTACTGCATCTAGACAGGGTGGGGTCCGCTGTGCTGATCTCATAGTACACGCTTCGTAGCTAGGTTCCAGAGTTATATGTCAACCTTGTTTGGTGGACCCATATGCTCAATCCAAGATGTTCTCTCGCGGCTTCTGGGTCTTGGAAGACCAGGCGCCGGTGGGATTCTGCTTCTGCAATTTACGTCGGTGAATTGCTGTTTCTAAGCTTTTGCTTAAAGGGTATATGTACTTTTTCCTAACAAAAAAACACAATGTCCACAGATTTACATTAAACTTACACAGTTTGAAGATTATGATAGTAGAAAGCTTCCCTTGAAATTTTACTTACTGAGGTGCTGTAGTTTTTGAGAAATGACTAAAAGTAATAATTTTCATCTCAGTTTTAGCATGTAAAAACGTATTAACCAGTTATGCTATGGTTTTGGTAAAATATCATAACTGGTTAAGGGGATTTTACATGCTAAAATAATTTTGGTCTCATGAGACCAAAATTATTTTGTGACTTGTTTTACTCATTTCTCAAAAACTACAAAACCTTAGTTAGTAACATTTGAAGGGAAGCTTTCCACTATCATTGTCTTCAAACCCTGTAAGTGTAATGTAAATCTGTGGACTTACTCAGTACTTTCCCGAGTCCTGTGAAAAGGCATGTTACTCGGGTGTGATTCGAACCCAGCACGACCCATGCATTTCTAGAACAGTGTCTTACCATCTACACTACCGAGGATGCCCGGTAGTTAGAGGCAGTTCGAATCCTATGTTGTCGTTGCGGTACCCGCTGCCAAAACATAGGAGTCGAACTGCCTCTAGTTGGTAAGACACTGCTCTAGACTTGCAAGGGTCGTGGTTTCGAATCCCACCCGAGTAACATGCCTGTGATATTTTTTTCACAGGACTCGGGAAAGCACTGAGTATACAGTGCTAACACACATCGGTGTATGGGTAAAAAAAAACTACTTTCATGTTGGCAACCTTACATTTTGTTTGTCATCCGTGCTTTTCCCGGTGTTTTTATAGTTTGGCACCTTGAAGTGCCTTCTATTTCCTTGCTACTCGATAGACGAAATTTGTCTTAGCACATGATGTTTTTGGATGATTTTGACCATAGCTGCACTCTCTTGTTGATCACATTTTGACAACCTTTTTAACACAACTCTATGCAGCCTTTACAAAACTGCTGCTAATCCACCTGCAGCATGCAGCATCAGAGTCCAGCTTTCTCCAGCGATCAGAGCATACTGATCGAAACGTCGAGTTGAAACCAACGGTTCTTTTCGGAACCACCCCAACTCAATAGAGATAGTCATTACATGGTGTTACCGCAAACCTTTCTATATCGTATTTCCACCATGCAAAGTTTCAAATCCTACAAAACTGATTCTATTAAGCTCCGGATTTACGCATGCTGAACGCACATAAAAAGCGCTTTATATAAAGAACATCCAAGCAATTGCTGGGCTAGCTTGAGAAAAAGCAATTAGTCAAAGCAAAGGTTATGTATACATTTTTAATCAATTGCTTTTGCTTCAGCTTCTGCTCATGAACTTTTGCTTTTGCTCGGTGCCTGTGCTTCAATTGCTAGTTTTTATGAATTCGGCCCTAACGCAGGGAAATGTGGCCGAAAAGAGACTCTCTGGGGCAGTAATGAACTAGGATCTGGATTCAATTGGTTCACTGTATGAAAAAAGACTCATGCTAAAAGTTCACAAAATAATGCAAGACGTCTCTCATCCACTCAACAATTGTTTTAAATTCAATAGGTCAGGTATTCGTCTTTCTGTTCCTAGGACTTCACTATGCCGCACCAAACGATCATTTGTTCCTAATGCTATTCACATGTTCAACAACAATGCTAGCGGGGTTACTAAGGGTTGTTAGAACTTTTTACCATGCATGGTTTTGTAACAGCATTTGATGTATTGTTCGCACTGTTGGAATGGATTGGTCGGGGCAGCGTTAGCTGGTCACGGGTGGCTACAAGGGGGTAGGGGGAGTGGGTTTTTTCCCCAGCCTGTTGTTGTCTTGATGTCATTTTATTTCGTCAGCGTTTTCACGAAGTAGCACTCACTGCTATACAAGCAAAAAATAACAATCAGAGAAAACGGCTTTTGAAGCTGAACACTTTTTAGAAACCCGCCTACCTTCAAAACTTCAAAGTATTTCCATTTAAATTTTTCAATGTAGATACTTGATGACTTGAACTTAACAATTAATCTTATTTTAACTCATTTGCATAATTAATTATGAAACTAGACACGAGAGAAGATCCGTGCTACTTCGTGAAACCCAAAAAGTACAAAATATGTCTTTTTGCGTTTTCACGAAGTAGCACTCGCCTATGCTACAACTCAGCATTTTGTATTACTTTTTGAAACGAGGTCAGCGCGCGCGCGCTCACACAACTTGCGTGCGACCATAGATAAGAATAACTAGATCGGCCGCGCGTACATACGCGGGTTCTGGAATGGGGGCCGACATTGCCTTTCTCCCGTGTACATTTTCTGTGCGTTGCCGTCAGCACGTGACTTTTTGCCGTCAGCACGTGACATTTAGCGCGTCAAAGGCCTATCTCCCGTGTTCATTTTTGCGCGTCGCCTTTCGAACGTGAAATTTTTACCGCGTCCATGGCGAACAAAAACTTTTTCTACACAGGCAATGGCGCGTATGTACGCGCGGCCGATCTAGTTATTTTAATTCTATATCTTCGGTGCGACTTCGTGAAAACGTTCTTACCACACTTTGACTCGAGTGCGTACATGCACTACAACGGTAAACGGGGTTCGGGTGCTACTTCGTGAAACCAAAATTGCCACGTTGAGCAAAAAATGACGACACTAATGAGCTTAACTAAAAAAGTAAAGCTGTCTGAGCTTTGAAACTTCATGGAATTGTAGGTCTTCATGCATTATCAACAAAAATGTAAAAAAAAAAAAAATGTAAAAAAAAAAATCCTTAAGCACGTAGAGTGCTACTTCGTGAAAACGCTGACGATTTGTGACCGGTTGGCGTTGTTTTGGCTGGTGCATTTTTTTAGTGTGCGGGTCTTTTGTATTTTGTTTCTTTGTATTTCTAACTTTCGAACTTTGTAACTTAAATAGTTTTTGTATTGATTGTGTAAACTTGTAATTTGGCCGGTGGATGTCAAGTTTCTATGTTTTTTAACGTGGACAATAAAATAATTCTCTAATTCTCTTCTCAATATGACTGATGAGCTCAAATTTTCACAGGTTTGTTATTTTATGCAAATGTTGAGATACACCAAGTGAGGAGACTGGTCTTTCACAATTACCAATAGTGTCAGTTGTCTTTAAACCGTGTTTGTATTCTGTTGAAGTTTGGCTGATATGACATTTCCCGATTTACTAATTTTGGCGGCCATCTTGGATCTCTAGTTTAAAACCCCGATAAACAAGGGATACAAGAATTAGTAAATCGGGAAATGTTATATATCAGCCAAACTTCGACAGAATATAATACAAACACGGTTTAAAGACAATTGATACTATTTCACAAACTCTTCCTAACTTAAGACTAATCTTAGGACTTAGGACGAGTCCCAACCCTGCACTCATGCAGACCTCAAGATTAAACCTAAGTTAGGACGATGTTTTGGGAGAAAATAACGGGAAAACCCACCCTTGTTTCCGCACGTTTCGCCGTGTAATGACATGTGTTCAAAATAAATCCGAAATTCTCGACGACGAGAATTGATAATTGTTTTAATGTTTTCTCAAAAAGTAAAGCATTTCATGGAATAACACTTCAAGAGAAGTCTTTCACCATTATCTTCTATAAACCCTGTAAGTTACTTTCTGTTCCGAAAGTGTATAATTGGCTGACGTTAAAGCCATTGGACACTTTCGCTAAAAAACAGTATTGTCCAAGGCCCACACTTCGTGTATCACAACTTAAAGATAAAACAACAAACCTGTGAAAATTTAGGCTCAATTGGTCATCGGAGTCGGGAGAAAATAACGGGAAAACCCACCCCTTCTTTCCGCACGTTTCGCCGTGTCATGACATGTGTTTAAAATAAATCCGTAATTCTCGATATCGAGAATTAATATTGTTTTAATGTTTTCTCAAAAAGTAAAGCATTTCATGGAACAATATTTCTTGAGAAGTCTTCACCATTACCTTCTGTAAACCCTGTAAGTTATTTTTAAATCTGTGAACTTTTAATTTTTTGTCTGTTCCGAAAGTGTCCAATGGCTTTAAAAACAAAAAAGGGAGAAAAGAAATAGAAAGGAAATGCCCTTCTGCAGTAACTGCGGGAATGAACTCGAGAGTGCAGAATTTTTTTGTTCTTAATGTGGAAAAGGAGGTGGAAGAGGAGGTGGATAATTTTAACAGATTTTAAGTGACGCAGTTAGTTATGTTTTAAATTTAAATTTTAGTATTTTTTTTTAAATATGTTCTTTTGTTCTTTTTAATTTTATGTTGTATGCAAGTGAGCCTTTTTTTAGTTGATAACAATGATTTGTACTACTACGTACTATAGTAGTACTATATAGTAGTATACAAAAAAGTTAAATAAGTTTAAACAGAGTGGTCAGTAGTGTGTTGGGTCTTAATTAGACAATCTATTGTTATATTATTCATATATTCATAAATCAATAGGATTAAAGGCTTAAATTAGCATAACAAAGGATGGCATGAGTCTTAATGAGACAGTCTATTGTTATATTATTCATAAGGCATGAATATGTGCATAAATGAATAATGATAAGGGAGGTCATATGACTATGTATGAGGTCAAATGATGGGCCAATGAGAGGGGAGGGCTTAATGAGACAGAAATATGCACGAGACTGTTGTGAGTTTGATTTGAAATGGGCCAATGAGAGGAAAGGGCTTAATGAGACAGAAATATGCAGAAAAAAAAAAGAAAAAAAAATATATAATTTTATATATATATATATATAAAATTATATTGTAACGCGATGACTCGGCACAATTGGAACGTGGGGAAGGGCGCCATCACTCGGTGGGCAAGTAAAACGAAGCAGGCGACGTTCAGCGCAGCATAGAAATAAATAGGAGGGTCATGGCAAAAAAATGTTGGCAATTTGCGTTAAAACAATAAGATTTCTTAGATTTAAAAGGGCGTTTCTTAAGGATTTAAACGGGTGTTTCTTAAGAATTTTAAATTGTGTTTATTAGGGATTTAAAAGGTTTTTTCTTAAGAATTCAAAAGGGTGTTTCTTAGGGATTTAAAAGGGTGTTTCTTGGATTTAAAAGAGTGTTTCTTGGTTGATAGGGTTTTTCTGCACAATTTGTAAGATTGCATAATCTTACTTTGCTTCTTTGTTTCCTTAACTATGGTTTATTTGTATACCGCCCTCAATTGTTGAGATTAGCTTTCTTAAGTTCAATAGTCTGGTTCTAATTGTTTATTGTTTCACATGGCATTTTTACACTGAATAACCTAGGTACTATACTTTGCCACATCATTTTTGTTGTAATCATACATTTGATACTACAAGAAGTTATTTACAAGTGCTCATAAAGATTCCTGTGATTATTGCCTTTTATTGGATGCAGAACAGTATTTCGAACCGCTGAACAGTGATGTAATGTCTCCTGAGAATTACAATAAAGGTGTTTGAAAATGTTTGAAATTCAAGAGTGACGCACGCAGAATCTTACATTCGAAATACTTGCCACTGGGTGCAGCCAGACAGTAGCTTCACCCCCCTGATGATTTGCTGAGGCAAGAGAAAGAGAGTAACCAGGTGAGACCGTTTCAATTTAACTAACCCCCGGGCTAGATGAGAAGAAACCATACAAGTCTTCATCTTTCGACATGGCCAGTGCTGAGACGAAGAAGATGAGAGGTCTTGCGAAGGGACGATTCACTAGAATATGTCGTTCAATTGACACCGCAATCACGCAGAGAAAGCCCCTAGAGTATGTCAACATGTTGGCATCGGATTTGAAGTCGGCATGTGACACTGTCTACGCCAAGCATGAAGATTTCATTCTGCACACTGACGGTGAAGAAGATGAAGATTGGATTTCCAACATAGAAGAGAGATACGATGAGATCAGAGAGATGATTATGCACTACAAGATCCACGCCCAGAAAGATGAGACAGATGCCTCCAAACTAGAACAGGCACAACTTGAGAGCGAGGCTAAGCAAATGTCACTGCACAAGGCGAGAAATCTAAGAGACGTTCATGAGGCGGATCTTCGTCAACTTTGTAAGGGTATTACGTCATACATCGAGAACGAGTCAGTTGATGCAGTGAAGACTGGGAAGATAGAGTTTAAGCAATTAATGGAAGATACCAAAGCAGCTCACATGCAGTACGTCATGATGTTACCAGCGGACGAGTTTGAAAGTGAAAATACATGGCTTCTACCAATTCGTGAATCCTACTACAAAGTAAGTGAAGCAATCGGCAAATTCCTAGATTGTCATGGATCTTCTTCATCCCCAGCTCATCATGGGAAGAAATCAACAAGTGGGTTCCATATAGAGAAGATGCGTCTACCAGTCTTCGATGGTGACGTCAGAAATTACCCAAGATTTCGTTCAGATTTCAAGAAATTCATCCAACCTGAGACCACAGTAGATCAGTCTGCTTTTGTTCTGCGCAGGTCTTTGGGTGAGAAGCCGCTCCAAGTGATTGGCGCTATTGACGATGATGTCAACGAAATTTGGACGAGGTTGGATGAGCGGTATGGGGATCCCATCAAGATGGCGGACTCCATTATGCGAGATTTCGAGAAAATAAAGCCAGTTAGGGATGGAGACGACAGGCGGTTTGTGGAATTAGTCGACGTTGTTGTGAGAAGTTACAACGATCTCACAAAGGTTGGAATGGAGAGAGAGATTTCCAATACTAGAGTAGTTGGAGATATAGAGCGGAGACTACCCCCCATAGTGAGAAGAGAGTGGTCCAGGTCCCTTTATGACGACAAATCCGAAGTGGATCGCTCCGACAGGTTTCCAGCTCTTCTTCAATTCTTAGTAAAGGAAAAGAAGAGTGTCGAGTACGAGTTGTCTGATATTAGAAGTCTCGCTACTCATAGCAGCTCTCCAAGAGCTACAGTGAACACCACAGACGTCAAGGAGAAACATGAGGCCACAAAGCGAGATGTAATTAAGAAGTGTCTCCTTCACATTGATGGTAACCACACAACACCAGAGTGCCGAATATTCATGGGCAAATCAGTTCCAGAAAGAGCGCAGATCGTGAGAGAAAAGGGAGCATGTTACTGTTGTCTGAATCGTGGACACAGAATAACGGATTGCAGAAAGAAGAAGAAGTGTGATGTCATCAATTGTACTCGCACTCACCATCCAACACTGCACAACAGCCAGCAAGTAGCCGAACAGACCCAAACCTCCACAGTCAATAACCACACTGTGGCAACATCAAGATCCAATGACGCATGTCTCCTGCAATTGATGAAGATCAAGGTTGGCCCAACCCACATGAACGTGCTATGGGATGGTTGCGCTACATCTTCCCTTGTCACCATCACGGCAGCTAAAGCAGCAGGCTTGAGAGGTACCCCCATCAAGGTGTCTATAACAAAGGTGGGCGGAGTGACAGAAGAGATTGACAGTTTCCGTTACTCTGTGCCTCTTACTGACAGACAGGGCTACATAGTGCACATCTTAGCCTACGGGATTGACCGCATCACTGCAGACATAGAGAATATCAACACACAGAGTGTTGTGGGACTCTTTATGGGCGTAAGCCGGGAGCAGATTGAGCGCCCCAGGGGCCAAGTAGACCTCCTCATCGGGTTTGAATATGCAGGGTACCACCCAATAAGACTACAAGCTGTAGACCACTTGCTTGTCCTGGAGAATAGATTCGGTAGATGTTTGGGAGGCACTCATCCAGCCATTACCGAGAGAACCAGACGAATCCTTGCCGCTACAGCAATGATCCACCATGTGTCCACTTGCAGCCTAGACCAATTCATGACGTTGGAGAGCATGGGAGTGGAGTGTAACCCAAGATGTGGGAACTGTAGATGTGGTAAATGTCCCATCGGGTCCAAAGACTACACTTTGAAGGAAGAGCGTGAACTTGCACTAATTGATCAGAATCTCGTCTTTCAAGGATCTCATTGGGAAGCAGCTTATCCCTGGATTAAGGATCCTGCTAATCTACCAGACAACAGACACGTTGCATTTGCCACACTGAGAGCCCTAGAGCGACGGCTGGAGCGTGACCCCACCAAGGCGCAAGTGTACGACGCACAGATGAAAGACATGATAGATCGAGGCGTCGCCCGAGCAATCCCCAAGGAAGAAATGGCTTCGTATAAGGGACCGATCCACTACATAGCCCATCACGAAGTCCTGAAGCCAGACAGCAAGAGCACCCCAGTCAGGATTGTATTCAATAGCAGTGCCAACTACAAAGGACATATCCTCAACGACTACTGGGCTAAAGGTCCAGACATGATGAACTCTCTCCTGGGAGTACTCCTTCGATTTCGAGAGAACGAGGTAGCTTTGGTTGGTGATATCCGCAAGATGTATCACAGCGTCTTTACCACATTGAAGGACCAACACTGCCACAAATTTCTCTGGAGAGGAATGCGGACCGGCAAGGATCCAAAGACATACTGCATGAAAGTTGTCAATATGGGCGACCGGCCATCAGCCACCATCGCCACTGTGGCACTGAAGAAGACTGCTGAGCTTGGCAAAGACAAATTCCCCGAAGCCGCAAGCACGATCCAGCGGAATGTTTACATTGATGATATCCTCGAGTCTGTGCCAACACTAAACAAAGCCCTGATCCATGCACAAGAGATTGACCAATTGATCAAGCCAGGAAATTTCTTCCTAAAGAAATGGGTGTTTTCTGGAGGACTCGACAAAGATGATGAAGAATGGCCTAGCAAGGAAAACAGTGAGAAGGTTCTTGGCATTTCATGGGACCCAAGAGAGATGTTTTCCACTTCATCACATGGATCAATTTCGCATAAAAGAAGAAAAAGATGAGACAAGGTCCTGACCTGAGAGGCGATCAAATCCCTTCAGAAATACCATCCGTACTCACCAAGAGAATGTGCCTGAGCCAGGTCAACGGAATATATGATCCACTGGGATTGGTCGCACCCTTCACCATCAAGGCGAAAATACTACTAAGGAAGATGTGGGGGATAAAACTTGACTGGGATGATTCGATGCCCGAAAACATGAGGAAAGACTGGATCGAGTTCTTTAAGGAGCTGTTTGAGGTAGCTGATATTACATTCCAACGATGCATCAAACCAGAAGGAGTCGACTCACAGACAAAGCCAACCCTGATTGTTTTTTCCGATGGTTCTGAACAAGCATTTGGGACGGTAGCCTACATTCGCTGGATGCTGAATGATGGCAGATACGTATCAAATCTAGTAGCAAGCAAGAGCCGCATCGCGCCCATCGAAGTAGCCAGCATTGTTAGACTAGAACTGAGTGGAGCTGTCCTCAACAAACGACTCACATGCTTCATCAAGAAAGAAATGCGATTACAGTTCGACAGAGAGTTTCACATCGTCGACAGCGAGATTGTGAGATCGATGATTCAGAAACAGAGCTATGGGTTTAAGACGTTCGTCGCTACCCGAATTGGCGAGATACAAGAGGCGACAGAACCAGAGGATTGGTGGTGGTGTAAAGGTGAACTGAACGTTGCTGACCTGATCACAAGAGGAAAAACTCCATCTGAGATTGGTCCCGAGAGCACATGGCAGCGAGGGCCAACTTTTCTGCAACGACCCATAGAAGAATGGCCAATCCAACAAAGCTGCTCAGAAGGCAACCTTCCAGAACGGGCCAAGATTATAATGGTTGCCGATGCACGAGAAGCCGATACACTAGCCAACAGAATTGATGTCAGTAGATACAGTAGCTACAACAAGCTCTTGAGGGTAACTGCCAGGATTCTTGCCATCTACGACAACAAGAACTTCTCCAGTGCAACCAAGGTCCTTTCCGCAGAAGATATACAGCGAGCAGAAATTTTCTGGATCAAGGAGTGTCAGAAACCGATAATGAAGACACTGAATGACGACAAGGTGACTTTTGATAAGATGTACGCCAAACTGTGCCCCCAGGTCAGAGATGATGGCGTCATTGTTGTGGGAGCCAGAGCAGGAAGATACGTACACTTCAGCTACAACAAACAGGAAGTTCCCCTCCTTCTCTATCGTCACCCTTTCTCCAAGCTGTATGCTGTACATGTACATAATAGAGGCCACCCAGGAGTTCAGACAACAGTCTCCAAGATTCGTTCAAAATTTTGGATCATCAATCTATACAAGATGGCGAAGAGTATCCGTCACCACTGTGTGCCTTGCAGAAGACAAGAGAAGGACATGGTCGGTCAGAAGATGGGAGATCTACCATTGGCGCGACTAAAGCCATCACCACCCTGGAGCTACGTTGGAGTAGATTTGTTTGGGCTGTTCACAACTCGTGGAGAGGTCAATAAGAGAGCTCGAGGCAAAGCGTATGGCGTTATCTTCAACTGTTTCACTACGCGAGCAGTGCACATAGATCTTGCAGTTGACTACAGCTCGACTGGATTTCTACAAGTCCTCAGAAGATTTGTATCTCTCAGAGGTTACCCGAGCGAGATGTACAGTGATGGAGGCAGTCAGCTAGTTGGAGCGTCAAAGGAGCTAAAGCAAGTAACGGAGGGCTGGGACGCAAACAAGCTACATGAATTTGGCATTTCTAACGGGATGACATGGAAGTTCTCTATGGCAGATTCACCTTGGCAGAATGGAGTTACAGAGATCCTGATCAAAGGCGTCAAGAAGGCCATAAATCATGCCATCGGGAACCAGATTCTTCAGTTTCATGAGCTACAGACCGTTTTCTATGAAGTAGCCAACCTAGTGAACGAGAGGCCATTGGACGACATCCAACTGATCCGGAAGACGGAGTTTATCTTTGTTCGAACAATCTCCTTCTTGGACGAGCCACAGGAAGAGTACCCAGCGGACCATGGAGAGAAACTAACAACCCTAGACATCGACTTGAATTCGTGCAGAACATCATCAAGGCATACTGGATCAAGTGGACCAGAGACTACTTCCCATCTCTCATCGTGAGGCAGAAATGGCATCACCAGAGAAGGAGCATGTTGAAGGGCGACGTAGTGCTGGTACAGGACAGTAACGCTATTCGCGGGAATTGGAGAATGGGAATTGTGGATGAGGTATACCCGGATGAAGCTGGTAACGTGAGGAATGTGCAGGTCAAGCTGAAAACTCCAGATATGGCTGATCAATGCCGAAGTGCGAACTACACTCTCATCCGAAGAGCTGTGCAGAGGTTGATAGTTCTTGTTCCCGTTGACCGCGATGTGATTGACTAAGTGAACTATTTAACTGTATTGATATTGTTGGTGGGCGGAGTGTAAGATTGCATAATCTTACTTTGCTTCTTTGTTTCCTTAACTATGGTTTATTTGTATACCGCCCTCAATTGTTGAGATTAGCTTTCTTAAGTTCAATAGTCTGGTTCTAATTGTTTATTGTTTCACATGGCATTTTTACACTGAATAACCTAGGTACTATACTTTGCCACATCATTTTTGTTCTAACCATACATTTGATACTACAAGAAGTTATTTACAAGTGCTCATAAAGATTCCTGTGATTATTGCCTTGTATTGGATGCAGAACAGTATTTCGAACCGCTGAACAGTGATGTAATGTCTCCTGAGAATTACAATAAAGGTGTTTGAAAACATTTGAAATTCAAGAGTGACGCACGCAGAATCTTACACAATTGTCTACAAGTGGTAATCTTTGATTCCAATTAATCTTATTTTATTGTTGTCCCTGCCTTTATACCACTATTATTTGAGGTAGTTTTTAAAAAGCTTTTAATTTCATAGTAAATGTGGTGAGATGGGGATACTGAATACTTGGATCTTTTAATTAAACCAACAAAGTGCAAAAGTATGACATTGTATCCTGTGTATCAATCATTTTTAATAATCACTTGCAAGTTGGTTACAGACAATAACAAGGTTCAATTAATGACCAGCTGGGACCAAATCCATGGCTCTGGGCTTATGCAGATTTCTACGCAGTAAGCAGAGCCATGCAATTCGACCCAGATTCACAACTCTGTTTGTAAACAATAAATACATGAATTAGTAGGTATGCAAATATCACATTTAATGATGAGTAGGGTTAGCATGGGTTGCTACATTAAACAGCCCACTCCAAATTATGTCTTTGTTCCGCTTTTTTACCAATCTTTGTAACATATTATATTATATATTAATTTAATTAATGTTTATATAATTTAATAAACATATATTAATAAATATATTAAGTCATTATTACTTTCTTTTAATCAACAGAGCCACTCTGCTCAGCACCCTTCTTGATCCCAAATGAGATCGAACAAATGAATGGTTTGATACATAAAAAGCCCCCTCCAAATTATGTATTTGTCCCGCTTGCCCCCCCCCCCCCACCCCCACCCCCACCCCCGCCCACACGCACACACACACTACTAGCTAGCCTTGTCAGTCATTATCGATTACAGATCACAGGAATTACAGGTGAGAAATTTTTACCAACTTTCTACTCTTCCTTTTCACTTTCTTTTCACTTTCCACAACTTTCTTGTTAAACAAGCTCTTGTTATAAAACTTCACTGCAGCATACAACCTAAATCTCACAAAAAAATTAGATGAACGATGTTACCCTTTCACTACTGCACAAATCAAGATGAAGGTTATTATTGGTCAAACCAATATGGATTCTTTCTACAATCCTTTTGCCGATGGCATTGATGTGGAAATAATCATTAAAACATTTCAAATAAGCAGGTTCAACAAAACAATACCTGTTTTACTCTTAGATCTTTTTATGGAGACATGTCTGCTGGGTAGTTTCCGCTTCAAAGTCACCTTCTTTGGTGGATTTGGTATGTTGAAAATTGTAGGGACCGCATTACAAACCAGTCTACCAGTACACAATATCTAGGATGGCTCAAAATGCATTGAGCAGATTCTACAATTATTGTGCAAGTATTTTGGTGACTTGTTCCGCAGATCTGATCTTCTCGTAGACTGAACCCATCGGTCTGATCTGTGGTACCACAAATGAAATAAACAAAAGCATCATAATAAATCCATGTGATCTGTGCAGATTTTAATACTAGAGGCCAAATTTAAAACAAACCCCTCCATCTTGATTGATTATTTGGGTTGACCTGATTTATCAAAACATTACAAATAAATTATTCAAGATTACCATCACATTCACAAATTTATAATAATGTTATTAGTCAATTACAAAATAAAAACTTAAATGGCTGGAATAAATACAATTACAAGAGCACT
The DNA here is from genome assembly GCF_902459465.1 of Asterias rubens. Lineage (NCBI taxonomy): Eukaryota > Metazoa > Echinodermata > Asteroidea > Forcipulatida > Asteriidae > Asterias > Asterias rubens. The sequence goes on from NC_047082.1 coordinate 5,817,720, forward strand.
GCTACACAGCTACTCCATTCTACACTCTGGGGTCATGAATGTTTGTTTCCTGATAATTAAAAACGATGTAATTGTAGAGTAGCCTAATAAAATAATTAATCATGCCTTTCTGTGTAAACAATAACATTTTGCAGAAAACAACTCCAGCCAATCATTGCCAATTTCTGCCTGGACGATGTTGATGTTAATGTCATTATTACATCAAAATGTTCTGCCATAAAGTTCGCCTTACCTTTCTTTGCTTTTTGGAAATCTGTAATAGTGAAGATTACTATTCCGTTGTGAATTGTTCACACAATTTACGGCAGAGCACCATAGTGACATGTTTGCTGTTGCCTAGCGCCTAGTGTGGTTGCAAGTTTTCCATAGCCAGCCGTAGTGGATGCAGTGTAACACAGAGCCGACTTTGGTTTTACTTGCCCGACAATAGCGGGCGCCCTTCCATGCTCCCGCCATTTTGCGTTTCACGGTTGCGCACTCAGTGTCCTATCTTCCTTTTATAAAAATATAGTATCTTTGGTGCTGACCATTATATCCTATCCCATGAATCACCGCGACTCTTTTCGACCTTTAGTCTGGTCCCCTGCCCAAAGATTCCTTGACGTCTCTTGTTAAAAATTTTAGGTCAGGTATCACCCACGGTTAAAAATAGAGCATGACGCAACTTGTCAGGGTCGGGGGTCATCTCCAGGGAAACCATGTCTGCACGTACTACTAGTTGCGATAACGTAACCCTCCTCCCAACGGCCGCGCGCCAGGCCGGAGGGTTACGAGATTATTTTTGATCGTCAATTAATGACAATCTGGTTCAACACGTATAATTTCGAAAGCTAGTCACCAGATTTTCCCCCATTTTTACTACTTTTAAAAATCATGAAACATAATCCTCAATCAATTCAATGTCTAATGAACACTCAAGTCAAAACACCTTTGAAAAAATATTTTTGAAGAAAAAGGACAAAAACTTACCAGATCCCGGAGCGATTTCCCAGGTTTATATTTTGAACTTGTCGCATCGCTTTGCAAACGCTTTATTTAGGCACAACGCCTGCATTGGCAATAACTGGCATAAAAACTCCTGGACGGCCGACAGGACTGACATTACGAGTCCGTACCGAACATGAACGATACTGTCCGAATGTTGACGACAACACGTTCGGAACATTTCGGATAACTTCGAAAGAGGAGGAATTCCTCCTTTTTGGTCACGTGATTTTGGTGATACACCGGACCCTAAATTCGACAGAGCCTGGTCGGAGATTTTTGGGTCTGGGAACCAGACTATTATGCTTTTTGTTTTGCCGTGGCTCTTTGCGTTTTGCCGTGGCTCTTTGCGTTTTGCCGTGGCTCTTTGCGTTTTGCCGTGGCGCTTTTCGTTTTGCCGTGGCTCTTTTCGTTTGGACGTGGCGCTTTTTGTTTTGCCGTGGCGCTTTTTGTTTTGCCGTGGTGCTTTTTTTGTTTTGCCGTGACAGTTGTGGGCCACCGTAGTACTGCTTTTTGATGACTGGTGCTCGGCCTTTACTGCGCTAGGGAAAAAAATGTCGGGCTTGGGGGGTATAGTCGGACGCTATCTCTACGGTGTCCTCTGACGTTGTTTGTGTGCATTATTGGTTCGTTGGTTTCCAATGATGTGTGGGTTACTCTAGTTCTAGTCTCACACACGACATAAAACTACGTAATTACGATATAAAATTACGTAATCATGATGACTGTACATCCTAAAACAACGTTTTAACTGTTATGGAATCAGTCATGGGAGACTCGAAGGAAGTGATTTGGAAGCGACGCGGCGGTGGTCCGAAAACCAATGCGAAGAGGTGGACTGATCAGGATAACAACCCATGTGTTTCAGTGAGTTAGCTGTTTTTAACCGGTCCTACTACTTGCCGTCAACTCGCCGACTTGCCGTCAACTCGCCGTCAACTCATTACATTTACATGAACAATTTATAAATGGGGCACGGAAGTGTTAAGTCTGGGCTAAACTACATCTTTCTCATGGTTTTCGGTACAAATTCATTCACAAAAACGACTTTGTGTTGATAAAAAAAAGTACCAATCATTGACATCTTGGGCCAAGACTAATCAAGGTGAAAAAGCAAGATGGCGGCCGACGGTTTTGCTGCTTCGAGAAACTTTTTCACGAGAAAAAAAACTCAAATTTTATTCCGAAATATGACCTAAAACTTACTCGAATTCTCTTTGAGCTGATACTTTACAGTCCTATGCTTCTTTAGTGGATTTTTAAATGTATATTGGTGGAGTTGACGGCGAGTTGACGGCGCAAGTGAGTTGACGGCGAGTTGACGGCAAGTAGTAGGACCCGTTTTTAACTAGTCTATTGTCGTCGTCAGATCGGGATGCACTAAATACCGACAACTCGCGACCCCTACCCTGACGACAACTAACACGACAATTTTCTTTTAAATACACTTTAAAAAACATTTGAACATAGCCCTGCAGTGGTACTGTGGTAGGACGTCAGTCAATCATCAGTTCAGTTGGTGCCACTTGCTTGCAACGGCAATTGAATGAACGGAGGAGTCCAACCTGGGCTAATTAACATAAGATAAGTCATTGGTAAATGAAAGAGTACCCTGGTGTCATGTGTTTTCAGTAGGATAACAGGAAAATTGTTCACAATCAAACGGTAAAAAAAAAAAATTCAAATCATCTATCCAATTTTTTTACAGTAACACTTGCACTTCATGGTGTGTTGAAATTTTTAAAGTTTTGGTTTTACGTTGCGAGAGACAGTCCGCCATTAACAGTGCTTATGCATGCACGACATTGGAGCAACGTCATATGTTTTCACACCTTTCATTGGTTGGTATTTTATTGAATATTCAGAAGCTAGTACGGCGTGCAAAATAAATCTAAAGTATTATTCAATTACTACTTAAAACAAATTTAATTACATTTTTGTCCTAAGGCATTTTGGCTACTATATTAGAATCCAGAGATATCATAAGGCATGAAAGTAAAACACCCCACCCCCTTGAAACACACACACTTCATAACAATCCGTTTTCCCCCATTTCAGACCAGTTATGTTTGGTTTCAAGAAATCAGAAACCAATCTATGATATTTTCTCTTTAAATGTAGACTTTTTGATATTTATTACGCTTATCGGAGTTTTTTTACAGTATGCAGTAAATAAAAAAAAAAATTGTGTCATTTTCACTTAAAATATTTTAATATTTTCCCCATATTGGCACACCATAGAATCCCAAATAGTAACCACCTCACGTGATCCATCCAGTGACTAAAGCAGAATGAAACTCAATCTAGCAGATAGTAATTTTGTTTTGAACTTTCGAGGTTGGATGATGTTTCTTTGACTCATTTGAATGTTGGCATAATAATGCACTAGTGATTAGTACCAAAAATCAATCATTTTATAAATGTTTGAGCATAACCAACGACAGGAAACTTTTTTCTCAGCATGATTAAGCCTGATGAAAATACAGACCGTGAGTAAACTGCATAGCTTCTGTCACCGGTGCAGCTTGCACAACCTAGTGGTAAACGGGAATCAAATTTGGGGACCGAAAACATATGAGGGTCGATAACGTATGACGCTACAATATGTACTCATAATATACATCTACAAAATCACCTTTCCAAACTGTTAAAAAAAATTTTTTACCCCGTTTTTTTTATTAGTATTACGACTGTTTTTATAACGACCGGTAGTCACATGTAGTATCTGCCGATGTACTTAATTATACCGCAGTGTGGACTTTTTTTGTGGTAATACAAAATGCAAGACGATCATATGGCCATGTGGGTAGCATGTGCGACCTGTCCATGTGTTGGCATCAGTTCACACAATTCTCTTGCAAAACGAATTCAAGTTTATTTTAAGGATCATTACAAATTTTGTATTATTTATTGTATTGTTTTTGAAAAAACTGCAGTACATGTACATGTAGTATTAAAATGATTATGATAAAAAAAAAGACAACTCAGCCTTTAGAAATAGTTAGAACTTACCCCTGCAGTGTAATCGTCCCAAAAGTACGTCGAAAGACAACGGGGCGGATACTACCGGTCGTTTCTAATTCAGGGTAAAATTTTACATTCAAATGTTCTTTTAAAGTGTTATAAAATTTGTTGTCGTCAGGGATCGTGAGTGGGGTTGTCGTACTGTCATGCCCTGTGATTCATTCATTATTGGGTTATTCTTTAAAAACAAAATTCCAATGGCGACCAGAGGTGGAATTACAGGAAACTATACAGAGATTGAAAATTAGATAAAAATTACGACATTTTGGTTTTAAAGGTAGTGGACACTATTACACATATTGACTGGCAATGAGGTAACTAGTGTACGTCTATTCCCCCGAGGGACTTTGAGTGACCAGAAGAGTGACCTACATGTATTTCCCAAGGCCGAGGGAAATAGGCCCCTCTTTTGTAGTTGCTGTTCACGGTCCAAGTCAAGAGAGGGCGCTGTAACCAGGCACAATTTTCAAAGACTTGTGCCCGGCGGGTCCTTATTCCCGCAAAATAAGCGCACGCGATCACTTGCCTAGACTATAGTTCACCCCACATGACCGTGTTTCAGCCAACCAGAATACAGAACAAGCAAGAGGTGTGTTATAATGGTAATTACTCAAAATAATTATTACCATAAAACCTTACTTGGTAACGAGTAATGGGTAGCTGTTGATGCTATAAAAAATTGTGAGAAATGGCTCCCTCTGTAAGTAAGGTACTGGTAGTTTTTGAGAAAGAAGTAATTTTCCACGAATTTGATTTTGAGACCTCAGAATTAGATTTTTAGGTCTCCTTTTCGATTGCTGTGGCCATTGATTGGGTTCTGAAGAAAGCTACGAAGGATCGAGGAATCATTTGGACTGTCCGACCTTGATTTTGCTGACGATATTGCAACATTGTCCGAGAGTACCCAGGGTCTCCAGACTGTAATGGAATCCATCAGTGATGCCTCAGCTGGACTGGGTCTTATGATCTATCTATCTATCTAGCCTATGAGTTTTCCAAATTTCACCCAAGCTAACTGTGTTCTTCTTCGGACTTCTCCTTCCATTTCGTGATCAAGGGTGATGTTTTTACCAAGGTATGTAACCGTTCACCTTCTCGATTGTCGTTTGTTATTGTTTTGTCTTGTAGCTTGTTGCTCATCATTTTGACTCTCTGCACTAAACTCTTGAATCATCTGCAGCTCATCGGGATCGTGACTGACAAGCATGATGTCATCTGCAAGCCTTAAATGAGTTACATTAGATGTTCCCCATTTATTGCAATTCCTTTTGATTGCCAATCCAGGTTTCTGAATACATCCTCCATGGCTGCTGTAAAGAGTTTGGGAGAAATTGGATCACCCTGTCTGACCCATTTAAGGATTTTGAAAACATTGGTGGTAGTGTTCTCCAAATAAATTCTGGCACTTGGATCTTTGTATAGCTTTGATAAGACGGATATATTTGCCATCACTGATCTGTTTCTCCAATGCATCAAGAAGTGACTGATGGTCTAGACTCTCAAATGCTTTCTCATAGTCCATGAAGCCTAGGAAGATGTTAAAACGATATTCGTTGGCCTTTTCAATTATCTGGCTTAAGGTGTGTAGATGGTCTGATGTCCTAAATCCTCCTCGGAACCCTGCCTTTTCTTTTGGCCGAATATCATCAAGCTGTCTCTGGACTCTTGCAAGAATGATTCTGGTGAAGACTTTAGGTAGAAGACTGATTGGTCGGTAATTCTTGATGTCTTTCATGTCCCCCTTTTTGACTAATGTGATGACCTTGGATTCATTCAACCGGGTAGGAACTTGTTCAAGTTGAAGGAACCATTTTGAACAACTCCTCTCCTCCCAACTTTAGAATGTCAGAAGTTAATTGGTCCTCTCCAGGAGCCTTTCCTTTCTTCATGTGGTTTAGAGCATTCTGCACTTGTTCCTTCAATAATGGGTGGTACACTACCAGCCTTTTTATTCCAGTCTTCTGTTCTCCAGTCTGGTCTATCGATGTCGTACTGCTCTCTATAGAACTCTTCAATGGTTTCTGTGATTTTAGTTTTATCAGTAACTTCTGTCCCATCTTTTGTTTTCAGTTATAATAACAGCTTTTTCCTCCATGTAGTTTTTTTATTGATGATTTTTGGCCCTTTATTGCTCTCCAACACCTCTTTCACCATCTTGGTCCTGTGTTGTCGCAACAAACTCTAGTGTCCAGTACAATCTGTGGGCGGCGCATGAACTGGCTGGGCCATGTTTCGCGGCTCCCCCCCCCCCACCTCTTCGAGACTCGCAATCAAGTCCTGTGGTGGAACCGCCGGGAAGAAGGAGGAGAGGTCGACCTAAAATGAACTTGCACCAGACCATCTAGCGGGAGCTTCATAGGGTCAACAAAGGCTGGAGCGACGTCAGGTCACTGACTGCTGACCGTTCTGCCTGGAGAGCGTTGACTGCCTCATGCATCGGACGACCCAGGAGCCCCTTAGTCTAAGTAAGTAAGTGAAATCAAGCATCTGAAAGCACACAACTTCGTGTGACAAGGGTGTTTTTTCTTTCATAGTTATCTCGCAACTTCGACGACCAAGCGAGCTCAAATTTTCACAGGTTTGTTATTTTATGCATATGTTGATATACACCAAGTGAGAAGACTGGTCTTTGACAATTACCAATAGTGTCCACTGTCTTTAACCATGTTACGAACAACCTTATATAAATGCCAGTCACATAACAGCCCCGATCTATGGGCGTGGGAGAATAGTTTGCGTTTCTTATTTATGAGTTTTTTAAGTTCTGGTGTGATCCATGGAGAAAATCTTGACCGTCGCCTTGACATTGTAGGAATTGATTAGCACACGGCAGCGTTGAGTATGTCCGTGAAGATTTCTGCAAATGAGTTGATGTCATTAGGGTCCATAAATGCAGACCAAGGGATGAGATGAAGCAATCTTCCAAGATGATCAAAGTCCCCACGGTGAACTGTAGAAAAGAGCGAAGAATGCCGGACGAGAAGGGGGTTGCTTGACCGAAACGCAAAGTGTACTGCAAAATGGTTAGTTTCCACTGGACTGGGGGCAGTGGAAACAGAAGCGAATCTATAAGGACGGTTTTAGAAAACCAAGTCAATGATAAAACCAGCAGTGGGATTTACGAGGTGGGGGTGCGTTACTGATGTGACGAGCTGCTCCAAGACAAACTCGGCAGCAATATCAAATAGTCGGGAACGATTAGGGCTAGATTGATTAGTGGGGTTGACGTCTACATTAAAGTCACCCAAGACAATACCCCCATCAAAGTCATTCATACTCACAGTTTGAAATGCCTCTCTGAGTCTTACCCAGTATGATGCGTTAGATGATGGAGGGCAATAGAGAATACCAACTAGCCATGATTCAGTAGAAATCTTTTCTGACATCCACATCAGTTCAATGTCATCATGTTCAAGTTGTTCAAGCCTACATGTACATGGTGACAAGGACCCGTTGATAGCAGCAAGTACACCACCTCCACGGCGTCCATGACAACGATCTTGCCGATGGATGACGTAATCTTCAGGCAGGCCAAGAATACGTTCATTGTCATGAGGTGTTAGCCACGTCTCAATGAATAGAAGGATGTCCGGTAGCAAATTAGCATATAAATACCACTCGAGCTGGGGGTCCTTTGTTCCGGATGCTACGAGTGTTACATAAAATGCCAGTAATGTTATTTCGTTTAGGCCGATCATTCATGTTTTGATCAGGATGTTGAAGAGGAGAATGAGGCCCAGGGTTAAGTTCAATGTCACCACCAGCAATCAGGCCATATAACAGCATGTAGACTAGGCCATGACTGGTTATAGGCTGTTTAGGTTTCCCGCCGCACAAATGATGGAGATTACCTTTTGATAGCAGAGCCGATCCATACCCTAGACGATTATGCAAAATAATGTCTGTAAATTTCAGGAAGGTCTTGGGGTTCAACTTGCCCAGGATAACAACGAATGGATCACGGGTGTCATGATGACAATCAGATGTGTTTTCAGATTCAACAGCACGGTAGAAAGACGAAAACAGAAACAAAATACGGAGAGCCAAAACAAAAGACGTGTTGATCGCCATTTTGGTCATGCGCAATCTGGGTGCTGTTCAATTCTTCCCTACGTCTGGGTCACATACCTGCTTTGTGTTCAAAATGGGCGACAAGTCTTTTGTTACAAATTATCGGCCAGCTAGTTGCGCTCACCTTGGTATTGTGCAAAGTTTTGGAAAAGGTTGTCTCTTCAGCCATCATTGAACACACGAGTATGTTTGGCTTGCTGAACAACCGTCAACACGGCTTCACCAAAAGTAGAAGTTGTGTTACTCAACTTGTTAATGTTTGGCACGAGTGGGCTTCCACCATTGATCCTCCGTGTCCTCTTCGAATAAGCATTCTTCTTCTATTTCAAGTGGTGTCCTCGGTCAATGATATTACGGCTGAGGTTTCTCCAGGTCTTCCTGTCCCCCATGCATGTGGATACTTCCCCAGCTGTCACAAATCCAGTGTCCTTTTTCAGCAGATCGATATAGGTCAGGTGGCCTCGACCTCTTTGGGCTTGACCTTGCTTGGGCTCCCAGAGCACAAGCATTACCTGAATAAAAAAGTGCAAGGTCTATAGAGCTATTGTGCTATCCTGCCTCCTGTACAGCTCAGAGTCCTACACGCTATACCGTAGACACATTCACTGCCTGTCCAGGGTCTACCTACGGCACCTTAGAACCATCCTTGGTATCAAGTAGTGTGACCATTTGAAATGTTCATTTTTACTTATTACAACCACCAATAATGCTTGAGACCTGAGCAATAAAAGTGCAATATGAAAATAATGTGAAACTTAGTTGTTATTGGTTTTGTTTGTGAAATTAATGTACAATTTTTTTGTTTTATTTTTTTTTGTTTATAGGAAGCAAATGCATCATATGAGTGTCTCCATGAAACCAACTTTGACAGAAAGTTGTGCCAGACATATTTTGTTAATTATCAAAATTGTCAAAAGTTTTGGGTAAGCACCATACAATGTCTGTGGGGTCATTCCATGTCGAATCAACCAATAGGGGTATGGGTCACCTCTCATATTTGGCTGAAAATTCATTGAAATTCACTGTCTCTCAGTGAACTAATATAATTTAGTGACCGCGATTGTGTTTTTTCGGGATTAGTGCCCATTCGGGCACTAGTCTTTTAATTTAGTGACTGGTTACAGCGCCCTCTCTTGACATGAACCATGAACAGCAACTAAAAATGTCCTTTCTTTTCCAAATTTCTTTTCTTATTTCACATTTAAGACCTTCGGCGTCGGGAAATAGGTCCCTCTTCTGGTCACTCAAAGTCCCTCGGGAATAGACGTATACTACCTCATTGAGGTAACTACATAACATGTAGCCAGTCAATATGCGTATATTATTTTACTAAATTTTGCTATAATTAATAATGAAATTTATTTCTCAATTATCCAACAGCTGAATATTCAAAGAGAGAGGAGGAAACTTGGGATTAAACCATCACTTCCACCAGCAGAGGAAAGAGACAGAATTATTCAAGAGAGACAGTAATATTGAACCATGTACTGCCTGTGAGTACTGGTGGCAGGCCTGGGATTAAGCAAACGGAAGAGCAGAGACCAATTGCTTGAACCATACATTGGACAGCTCAGGGATTTGTTGAAGTGCCTCCATTGAACTCCTTCAAGTTGAGTTGTTTCATGCTGTAAGATTTAACCAACACAGGATGGTGGTTTTCACACATTGTCCAACGACTGTAAATGTACATGTACATGGAAAAGCTGTATGTTAAAGCGCCTTGAGCGTCACAGAGTGACAGAGAGTTTGGTCAGAATGCCCTTCATCCAAATTAATTCAATATATACGCTAAACATTCTCATCAAAATAATTTATAGTTTTGGCCTGGCTCAATCTTGCCCCTTTGAATGTTGATAAAGTCAAGGCCAAATTGGCATGCCCTAATTCCCTATATTAGTCAAGGCCTGGTGTTGACCTCACTCATCCAAACTTTCAACAGTTTGTGTATTTATAAGCATGATAAGTGAGTTTCTGCCTAGTACAAAGTGTGTGGTAGCACAACAGGTGCTTATACATGTAAGAGTGTTGTGACATGCTGATATAAACTAGCAAATACGTGTAATAGTTAAACATCCATGTGTTGACTGAATTACAGAAAATATTGACTCCTCTGATTTTGTTATACTGTGGTTTCCATAATAAGCATCTAATCCCTATTTGTGTGTTGCACTACTAATAAACGAGAAGTACAATGCAAACTGACATTTATTATGAGTGATTGGTTTATCAAGACTTAATAATTCTAAGGTTTCTATAACTCAAAACAGTGGGGTTCTTTTGGGCTTTTTAAACCATTAGGATCTCCAGTACATGTATATAATATCAATAACATTTTTTGGGGAAGGTCAACGGTGGATTATTTGAGTCAAATTGGTGGCCTCAAACCACTCTTGGCTTATCCTTTGAGTCTAGGAGGTGCTAAGACCAAGACCAAGGCCTTGCATATAGCGAGGCTGAGACCATTAAGTCTGCAACGCCATTAAATTTAGGGCAATTAAGTCCGTTTTAAATTAAAGGCAGTGGACACTATTGGTAATTACTCAAAGTAATTATTGGCATAAAACCTTTCTTGGTAATGAGTAATGGGGAGAGATTTTGAGAAAGAAGTAATTTTCCACGAATTTGATTTCGAGAATTTGAGGTCTTGAAATCAAGCATCTGAAAGCACACAACTTCGTTAGCCCTATATAGGACTCTTTCTCTGTATACAGAGTCCTAACTATTGAGGCCCGTTTCTGCAACAAGCCACTAATTTCAACAGATTCACATTCCATGGCGGCAAACATTTTTCTGCGGTGGGTTTTGGTCGTCATACATTCTTCACAAATCCGTCATTTTCGTAAAATAATGCAGCTCCCAACGTTAAAAAATTCCTGTTTTGATCGTTTTCTCACAGTGTTGTCTGTTGTCGTGCGTACGCGTATACATTCGCGTGCAAGACGCAAGATGCAAGACGCATGTATTCTGGCTCACCGTATCTTGACTGCACAGCGTTCAACACGCAAACACACTGCAAGATTTGGGCGTCTTGCGTACACACGGCAGACTGTGAGAGTACAAACAAACATTTGAATTTCTTAACGTTGGGAGCTGCATTATTTCATGAAAATGACGGATTTGTGAGGAATATATGAGGACCAAAACCCACCGCAGAAAAATGTATGCTGCCATAGAATGTGAATCTGTTGAAATTAGTGGCTTGTTGCAGGTAAGATTTAAGTTATGAAGCTGTGAACATTTTCCACCCCAGAAATGTACCCTGATGACGTCACTGTAGTACAAAACGAAAGTGTAAGGCTGCCAGGGCTAACAACTTCGTGTGACAAGGGTGTTTTTCTTTCATTATTATCTCGCAATTTCGACGACCGATTGAGCTCAAATTTTCACAGGTTTGTTATTTTATGTATATGTTGAGATACAGCAAGTAAGAGCACTGGTCTTTGACAATTACCAATAGTGTCCAGTGTGTAATATACTGCTGTTTGGGAATGGTTATCTAAACCTCCGATGATAAATTACTCCTTGACGCTACAGAATTGTCGTTGACAAATCACACGACCATTTATTCTGGCAAACAATACGCAATTAAACAATATACATGATTGGACAGATCATTAATTTATACACATGTAGGCCATTATCTGTCAAACTATAGTCTGTACTATTGTCTTACCAACAATAGTTGCAGTTAACAGCAGCAACTAAGTAAATAACATCAACACTTTGAAGTAAACAACACTTGCATGTAACCATTGTGGCAACAACATTGATTTATGGTGATTACTGTAATAGCTAGTTTTTTAAAGCCATAAACAAGTAACCCTTGGGATTTGTATAACCAACTTAACTACCTCGTCAGTGGATATGTCATTGCCATGAACACGGCTAGAACAAGCAATGCACTCAAAATTGCCCACAAAACTTCCAGAAAATGTTGACATGGAAACGACATTACACCTACAGTCAGACAGTGTACTTTTATAAAGCATCCTAGCATGCCCTTAGGCATGTAGGGGGCTACTAGCAGGTCACAATACCAATATATTGATAAGCAATTGTGTACAAATGTACACGTACATACAGTTCACATGATGAATTGGAACTACAAATTTAATTCTTTCCATATTCGCAGGTTGCCCTGAAATACTTCTGTCATACTAGTGTTCATGCGTTTTGCACGTACGTACTATGTTCATTAAGCTCCTGGCCAATAAAAAGGTCTGCTTTGAAGACTCCATCCCAAGCCCCTCCCTCTACGGCTGTCTACATCCTTATAAATCCGACAACGAGCCCCGGTTTTTCGTTGTTCGTTTCTTTCACCCGCTTGGTTCGTAAGGAATGCCGTCGAGAATACAATGCTAACACTATACTCTTATACTAAAGGAGTATTCCAATCCCACATCCCCAGTCGTTATGACTCTAATTCAGCCACCAGCAGTGGTGCAAAGTCTTTAAACCCTGTTGGAGAACCCGTTGAATGGCTGCATTATACATGTATATATAAAGTATACTTGTTTAACACGTTTCTGGTTTATTTTCAAGACAATCCATTATCTTGATCATCTATAGAAGACCCATTTCTAATTGTTCTGATATAGTGTTATTGTAAACAATGGGAAGGTTAAGCGAAAATAGTACATGTAGTTGTTCTTTTTGGGGGAGGGGTCGGTTAATTAGGAGTCCGATCCCAAAACATGATATTGTGATCCATATTGCTTGTAGTTCTTCCTCCATGCGGTGTCCATAGTGTTGTTGGTGAAAACCAGTAACAGTTCCCTTACAGACAACATTATCATTGCAAGCTAGTGTCTCCCAATCCTTTAGGTACATCTTTTATGTTACATTTTAATAGACAAGGTATCGTTTGAAAAGACACCTAAATCCTTTAGGTACATCTTTTATGTACATTTGACAGACAAGGTATCGTTTGAAAAGACACCTAAATCCTTTAGGTACATCTTTTATATTACATTTTACAGACCAGGTATCATTTGAAAAGACACCTAAATCCTTTAGGTACATCTTTTATATTACATTTGACAGACAAGGTATCGTTTGAAAAGACACCTAAATCCTTTAGGTACATCTTTTATATTACATTTTACAGACCAGGTATCGTTTGAAAAGACACCTAAATCCTTTAGGTACATCTTTTATATCTCATATGTACAGAAAAGGTATCGTTTGAAAAGACACCTAAATCCTTTAGGTACATCTTTTATATTAGTTGAACAATCAGCTACTGGACTCATTGTTAAACTCTATAGACGTCAATGGTCAAAGTGTGTTGGATCTTCCTGGATCTTTGGGCGGAGTCAGCAAAGCAGAGCTTTTTATTGGCCAGGAGCTTAATGAATGTTGTACGTACGTGCAAAACGCATGAACACTACTCAACACCAAACTTGTGACCGACTTCCTCAACCAGTTCAAAGCATGTTGTCTAAAAAGCAACAATGTGAATGCACCCTTGGTTTCCTCTACCCAATGCTTCTAGAAATCATCCTACATTTTACCTCTAAATTACATGTTAGTCCCCAACTCTAGCACAAGAGGATTAAGTGTAATTCCCTTTTTTTTTTTTTTTTTAGAAGGGGCTGTTTGTTATGTTGCAAATTCTTTCTGGCAATGTTAATTAAAAATGTTGGGAAAATATATTTCTTTTAACATATTTGCTTTGATGAATCACATTTCCTGTGTATAAGTGCTTGATGAATAAGGCGCAGTACCCTTACAATACAAAAATAAGACTTGAGTATTAACAGATAAGAGTGCATGAGACGCAACACAACTTTTACACGCGCATCTGTAGATACATGTGTAGGATGCAGTTAATTTTGTTAACCTTTAAAACTCAGATAAGACATGTCTTATAGTCTTACATGTACATGCAGGAAATCACTGTACCCTAGCAGCCTCACACTCTTTTAACTTATTAAACAAATGCTGGCCCCCACATTGTTTGACCACCAATCATGAAGCACACATTCTCACATCAGAAAGCTTGAGTATAAAATTTGATTTTACAAACTTTTTTTACCTTTTTACTTTTTTTGTACAGGCTTGAGTGTGTTTTTGGTGAGCTGCTTTAGCAGAATGCGAGCCTATGTAATACCTATTTTGTCCGGCCGGCCGTCCGTCCGTCCGTCCGGCCGGCCGGCCGTCTGAACTCAGTGGAAATGTTAAAGTTTTTGGTGTAAATTTCAGTCTTTGAGTTGAGTTGTTTTTGGTATGTAAAAGCCCAAGTGAGATTGTTATATATACTTGCCAGTCATTTTTTGTAATTTTCAGCTATGTTTTACAATAGTGTTGAAGTTTTTAGAATAAAAAAATGTTACAGTTTTTGGAATAAAAAAAAATGTTAAAGTTTTTTGAATACAAAAAATTTTAGGCTCAAACATTGACATCTGGATTTTAAAGAACAAACTCAAACTTATATCTTGAAGTTTTGAAATAATTTGTTTAAACAAAAGTCAATCTTTCTGTCACTGGTTCCAGTTGACTGAGCTGATCAACAATGAAAAAACCTTAAATGGTCATAACTCCTTATTGCAATGATGTACTGATTAGAAACTTAAATCAAATATTGATACATATGAAAAGATAAAACTCAAAGAGTGCATCACTGGTTCCAGTTGAATGAGCTGAAACAATGAAAACCTTAAATGGTCATAACTCCTTATTGCAATGATGTACCGACTTAAAGGAACGTTACAGAATTGATAAAAAACAGAAATTGTGAAGATCACAGATTTATATGAAACTTACATGGTCTTATGATGACTAGCGGGGTGTCGCGTGCACGACAACCCCGCTAGAAATCATTGTATATAGACAAAATGCCGCAAATGTAGCGTCGTGGGTGGGGGGGGGGGGTAAGTGAAGGGCAGGGTCGCAACACAATTCACCGTGCTTTTGTGAAATCGTATACACTTGCCCGTATTTCTTTCCGTTTCTCACTATTTGTCGATCTCCCCATATGATATTTTCCAGTTTCGCCACGCGGGTCCCGCAAGTGGTGGACCCGCAAGTGGTGCTTTACCAGTCCCGTTTATTTCCCGTTGTGTTTTTTTTTTCTAAGTTCAGTTTATTACTATTTTTTTCCATTTCCGGTAGGCCTATCATATCCCCGGCCCGGTTAAATTGTTTGCCATTCCCAGTCCTGTTATACCCCGCTGCGGCAGCCGCTAGAAATCATTGCGAATATAATTCTGCAAGTAGCGTGGTGGGGGTGGTAAGTGGAGGGACACTCTGAGTCACGACGGAACTTTTGGTGCTTTGTGAAATTAGAAAGCGTACACTTGCCCGTCTTTTAAGAAAGATGTTTCAAAAGATGGTCAAGAATCGAGTTGTGGCGCCAGGTACATTGTAAATCTGCCTTGCTTGAGGGATATTGAGCAATGATTGAGAATATGGTGAATAGTTTCTCCGTTACCGCACAATTAACAATTAGTTTCGATCTTTTGCCCCATGTCTTAAGATAAGTAAAGGTTGGCAGGATGTCAATTGAAGCACAGACTGCAAAACTCAGGACACCCCTTGGAAGAACATGAGTTATGGATTTCCAAGTTTGGTCAGCATTTTCTGTCTCAATAAGTTTCAGAAGATTGCACTGTTGGACAAGTGGTTTGATGTAATTTCGCCAAAACAACACGATCGGTGGTTACAAGATCTTTGACCATTTGTTTGAACTTTGGCCAACCCATTTCACTCTGAATCTCGGCAGCTTTGGTTGTACATGTATTTTTCGTGCCAACGACTCGAACCGTGTTTATTATTTTTCCGCTTCCATTTTGACTCCCTGGCAACCTTGCATTTAAAAGCATTAACTACACGACTATCGGCTTTAACCATGCATTGGGCATGAGCCAGTGTATGTGATTCCATATACATGCAAGTGGCAGAAAGATTAAGCCCGTCTGGGCTATGGATCACAGCTGGGGTTGGCCTTTTGATGGAAGACCGAGCATAGCCTTGATAGTATTGGTGTGGAAATGATCAAGTTTTTCCAGCTGAGTATCAGCTGAGTTCATGGACAGTCAACATGTACATATCTCAGAGATGGGGTGGCATACTGAGTATAAGACCTTTAGTTTAAACTCATCCCATATCATACACTTATGGATGTTTTCAATAGTACCCTCAAGTTGAAAAATATCATGAATTTCCTTGGATTTACCCTTAAATGTGATATTACTACGGAGGAATTTTTCTGGCGCATCATTCAGGGACTCGAGGACAACATCACCAATAGCAAAGGTTCACGCTTCAGCTTTGCCACCAGGGATGGAGTTGGACTTGCATTTAACCGGCTTAAGCGTGAGCCCCATAGATCGAGTGATATCATTGATTTCATTCATAATTGTTTGATGTCTTCTTTTGTGAGACGTAGCAAGACAAAAATCATCAGAAAATGGGAGGATTATGCAACGACTTCCCTCTAGATCATAACCATATTTTTATTTATTTTTTCACTTTTTAGCAAATATCAAAAAGTTTTTCCGGTATTGGGTTTCATGAAATCTGGAAGTGCTTTGTTTACATTTATTTTACTCAAGTTTTTTTAGGAAGTTGTGCATTTTAACAGCCTGGTTAAATAAGGGAATCAATGTGTGGTGAAGAGGTTTTCAACTAGTGGTTTAATCCCAATGAAGCCTGGTTCTTGATAATTTTACCGAGACGAAGTCGAGGTAAATTATCAAGAACCAGGCCTCGGCGGGTTTAAACCACTAGTTGAAAACTGATTCAACACACTTTGATTCCCATTCATAAATACCTTTTCGGTCAAAAAACATCAACACTTATGGTCAAAAAGTAAAATAAATTATTATTATTATTGTTATTATTATTTATTCGACCACTACAAGTTACAACAGTCAAGTTACAATAACACAAGAACATTAACGGAAAAACAATTATAAAAAAGCAAGAAATTGCTTGTCATTGTTCGCTTGATTTTAAACTTATTTTTATATCTTGTTGTTTTTGCTGATTATCTATATTTTAAATGTTTCTCTGTATTAGCGCCATGGAGCATTGTTTTCGATGGATATGGCGCTATATAAATGTTTACTATTATTATTATTATTATTATTATTATTATTATTATTATTATAATAAATACAGAATTAAATAAAAGAATAAATAAGGTTAAATTAAAAATTTAAATTTTTCAATGATTTCTGTTAACACAACACCCCTCCAGCTATGAAATGGTAAGACCCAGTCAAGGCCCTTGGGTAAACAACTCTTTATAAGGGAATGCTGTGCGCGTCGTGCATATCGCGTGATGGCACAACTGTCTCGGCCGTTGATCTCGACCAATAGGAATGAAGAAACTGTCTTGCACATGTGCAAGCTCGCGTGTCACGGCCATGTTTCAACACTTTTTACTGGTCATAACAAAGGTGTATACACACCCACGTGACCAATAGGAATAGCGAAACTGTCCGAGGTATTTATGAATGCCTTTTTATCTTCCTTTGGAGCGTTTTTTCCAAATGCCTTTTTAGGAGTGCATTCCTGGCTGATCTTGTTTTTTTCAGGGCCCTTTTTTCAGAGCGATGAATATAGCTCGTGATTTTTCCTCTTTAACGAATTCCAGTTTAGAAACTAGAAACTCAGAAAGAGTTGGTGTAAACAAATCACCTGCTTGGGCTAGAGTGATGTCCCAGGAAGAGACTTTGAAATGCAGTGGACCTAGTAGTGCCTTCACCTCTTGGTTGTATTGTGTCCAGGTGTTCGGCATTAAGGGCGGTAGCTCAAACACAAAGCGGCTTTCACATGGAACAATAGCTGTGGACACAATAGTCCTCCCCATGTAGACTGGGGTGTTTTCCCGCTGGTGGAATCATGATGTTGTTCAATGACAGAACTAATGATGAAAAATAGGTGTCAAAATCTACCTTGTACAGTTCCGAAAGATAAATTCGAGTTCAGCACAATCCTGGTTATACTAGAAGACGGTGGTTATGTCGTTTGATGAAAACAGGGTGGCCACAGGTTCCCAAGCAAAATTTGCAGGAGCTGTTAATGGGAGCAGCTATCTAAGATATTGCTGACCGCAAAGGAAAGTTCTAATGTGATGCTTTTTTAGGTAAGGAATCCAGTAATAAACGCTTCATCTACCAGCCTAAACAACAGTTTCCTTATTCTGCTGCTGTTTGCTGCATTATTTCATCCAATTGCTTAAAATGGCACACTTCAAGTTTCTCTTTGATTTAATAATTGAAGCCCTGACGTTATCAAAGGACTCCAGTCTTTACAAGTTGATGCAGTTGATCACAGGTCACTTAGAAAAACGTTCTGTCGCACAAACAAAACACAAGTAAAAAAAAAAAATTAAAGATGAAATCTTTAAAAGAATATTGAGACAGAATGATGTATGAATGAATGGACTGTACTATAACTGCCTCTACATCATTCCTCCAAGAAGACAGATGATTGATTTATAAATCAACCATCTGTCTCCATGAATGAATGATGTAGAGGCAGTTAGAGTACAGTCCATTCATTCATACATCAATCATCTGTCTCCATGAATGAATGATGTAGAGACAGTTAGAGTACAGTGCATTCATTCATACATCAATCATCTGTCTCCATGGAGGAATGATGTAGAGGCAGTTAGAGTACAGTCCATTCATTCATACATCAATCATCTGTCTCCATGAATGAATGATGTAGAGGCAGTTAGAGTACAGTGCATTCATTCATAAATCAATCATCTGTCTCCATGAATGAATGATGTAGAGGCAGTTAGAGTACAGTGCATTCATTCATAAATCAATCATCTGTCTCCATGAATGAATGATGTAGAGACAGTTAGAGTACAGTGCATTCATTCATACATCAATCATCTGTCTCCATGGAGGAATGATGTAGAGGCAGTTAGAGTACAGTCCATTCATTCATACATCAATCATCTGTCTCCATGAATGAATGATGTAGAGGCAGTTAGAGTACAGTGCATTCATTCATAAATCAATCATCTGTCTCCATGAATGAATGATGTAGAGGCAGTTAGAGTACAGTGCATTCATTCATAAATCAATCATCTGTCTCCATGGAGGAATGATGTAGAGATGGTTAGAGTACAGTGCATTCATTCATAAATCAATCATCTGTCTCAATGGAGGAATGATGTAGAGGCAGTTAGAGTACAGTGCATTCATTCATACATCAACCATCTGTCTCCATGGAGGAATGATGTAGAGACAGTTAGAGTACAGTGCATTCATTCATAAATCAATCATCTGTCTCCATGAATGAATGATGAAGAGGCAGTTAGAGTACAGTGCATTAATTCATACATCAATCATCTGTCTCCATGAATGAATGATGTAGAGACAGTTAGAGTACAGTGCATTCATTCATACATCAATCATCTGTCTCCATGGAGGAATGATGTAGAGGCAGTTAGAGTACAGTCCATTCATTCATACATCAATCATCTGTCTCCATGAATGAATGATGTAGAGGCAGTTAGAGTACAGTGCATTCATTCATAAATCAATCATCTGTCTCCATGAATGAATGATGTAGAGGCAGTTAGAGTACAGTGCATTCATTCATAAATCAATCATCTGTCTCCATGGAGGAATGATGTAGAGATGGTTAGAGTACAGTGCATTCATTCATAAATCAATCATCTGTCTCAATGGAGGAATGATGTAGAGGCAGTTAGAGTACAGTGCATTCATTCATACATCAATCATCTGTCTCCATGAATGAATGATGTAGAGGCAGTTAGAGTACAGTGCATTCATTCATAAATCAACCATCTGTCTCCATGAATGAATGATGAAGAGGCAGTTAGAGTACAGTGCATTCATTCATGAATGTGTTAATGAATGCACTGTACTCTAACTGCCTCTGCATCATTCCTCCAAGGAGACAGACAGATAGTTGATTTATGAATGAATGCACTGTACTCAAACTGCCTCTACGTCACTCATTCATGGAGACAGATGATTGATTTATGAATGAATGCACTGTACTCTAACTGCCTCTGCATCATTCCTCCATGGAGACAGATGATTGATTTATGAATGAATGAATGCACTGTACTCTAACTGCCTCTACATCATTCCTCCATGGAGACAGATGGTTGATTTATGAATGAATGCACTGTACCCTAACTGCCTCTACATCATTCCTCCATGGACACAGATGATTGATTTATGAATGAATGCACTGTACTCTAACTGCCTCTACATCATTCCTCCATTGAGACAGATGGTTGATGTATGAATGAATGCACTGTACTCTAACTGCCTCTACATCATTCCTCCATGGAGACAGATGATTGATTTATGAATGAATGGACTGTACTCTAACTGCCTCTACATCATTCCTCCAAGAAGACAGATGATTGATTTATGAATGAATGGACTGTACTCTAACTGCCTCTACATCATTCCTCCATTGAGACAGATGGTTGATGTATGAATGAATGCACTGTACTCTAACTGCCTCTACATCATTCCTCCATGGAGACAGATGGTTGATGTATGAATGAATGCACTGTACTCTAACTGCCTCTACATCATTCCTCCATGGACACAGATGATTGATTTATGAATGAATGCACTGTACTCTAACTGCCTCTACATCATTCCTCCATTGAGACAGATGGTTGATGTATGAATGAATGCACTGTACTCTAACTGCCTCTACATCATTCCTCCATGGAGACAGATGATTGATTTATGAATGAATGGACTGTACTCTAACTGCCTCTACATCATTCCTCCAAGAAGACAGATGATTGATTTATGAATGAATGGACTGTACTCTAACTGCCTCTACATCATTCCTCCATTGAGACAGATGGTTGATGTCTGAATGAATGCACTGTACTCTAACTGCCTCTACATCATTCCTCCATGGAGACAGATGGTTGATGTATGAATGAATGCACTGTACTCTAACTGCCTCTACATCATTCCTCCATGGAGACAGATGATTGATTTATGAATGAATGCACTGTACTCTAACTGCCTCTACATCATTCCTCCATGGAGACAGATGATTGATTTATGAATGAATGGACTATACTCTAACTGCCTCTACATCATTCCTCCATTGAGACAGATGATTGATTTATGAATGAATGGACTGTACTCTAACTGCCTCTACATCATTCATTCATGGAGACAGATGATTGATTTATGAATGAATGCACTGTACTCTAACTGCCTCTACATCATTCATTCATGGAGACAGATGATTGATGTATGAATGAATGGACTGTACTCTAACTGCCTCTACATCATTCCTCCATGGAGACAGATGATTGATTTATGAATGAATGGACTGTACTCTAACTGTCTCTACATCATTCCTCCATGGAGACAGATGGTTGATGTATGAATGAATGCACTGTACTCTAACTGCCTCTACATCATTCCTCCATTGAGACAGATGGTTGATGTATGAATGAATGCACTGTACTCTAACTGCCTCTACATCATTCCAGATGATTGATTTATGAATGAATGGACTGTACTCTAACTGCCTCTACATCATTCCTCCAAGAAGACAGATGATTGATTTATGAATGAATGGACTGTACTCTAACTGCCTCTACATCATTCCTCCATTGAGACAGATGGTTGATGTATGAATGAATGCACTGTACTCTAACTGCCTCTACATCATTCCTCCATGGAGACAGATGGTTGATGTATGAATGAATGCACTGTACTCTAACTGCCTCTGCATCATTCCTCTCCATGAAGACAGATGGTTGATGTATGAATGAATGGACTGTACTCTAACTGCCTCTACATCATTCATTCATGGAGACAGATGATTGATTTATGAATGAATGCACTGTACTCTAACTGCCTCTTCATCATTCCTCCAAGAAGACAGATGGTTGATGTATGAATGAATGGACTGTACTCTAACTGCCTCTACATCATTCATTCATGGAGAGAGATGATTGATGTATGAATGAATGGACTGTACTCTAATGCCTCTACATCATTCATTCATGGAGAGAGATGGTTGATATATGAATGAATGCTGTATACATGTACTCACACTTCCTCTGCATCATTTCCAAAAGGAGACACAGCTGTTATAAGTCGCACAACCTCAGTACCCTGTGTTTTGGAAACAGTCACTTACTATTATTTGTGTTATTTATTTGTTGTTATAGTTAATCTACTGTTCTTTATTTTGTTGTTGGTGTTATTATTATTGTTGCTTTGGTTGTTTCAGTTGTTGCTGCTGTTTGTTGTTGCTGTTATAATTTTTTTTATGTTATTATTATTTGATCATTACAAAGGGAGTTCTTTAACCATGCTCGGGCCTTTATTACACGGCAACGACCCTGCATGGTTTTAAAGCCCGTTAAAGAACGAGTCACTACTCTTTTATTCCTATTCATAATTGCCTTTTTGATTAATACATGTTAGGTGTAATAAATTAAGAAACTCTCTGAAACATATCCGTTTCCGACGTGCTTGAGCTTGGTATGTATATATACGACGTCCGTTTGTTGCATAGTTATGACTGGGACGTCTATTTCTGACAGTTTCCAGTGCCGTTCGTGCGCGTATAGTCATGGTGCAAGGCGTTCTCGTTTTCCTTTCACACACAGCGTGGCCAACTCACCAACAGCGACGGATCGCCTGTAACAAGAAACGTCTTGCACCAAGACTAGCGCGTAGTATCCGACTACAACCTGTTAAAAACAGAGCTCCAGCTGGTCATTATCAACTGTTTAAACACCCCCACTACACGTGACGCGCTCTCCACCATTAGGAATAGCGAAACTGTCTGAGGTATTTATGAATATAGGTTTTCACGGCCAATTTCAGCAAAAAAACATTCAATTTCATTTAGAGTTCCTGCCTGTAAGAATGTACCAAGTGGTGATCATGGGTTCTCAGATCTTCTTTAAAAAATTAGAGTGATACATCATCATACATGTACCAAACGATAAATCCAAAATATGTGTTTTTCAGTTGACGCTTTCAGTTTTTGAGTTATCAGTTATCAAAGTTTTTGCCAAAAAGTCCTCGTAAAACGAATAGTGCATTCCCTGTAAACACAAGAACGTCCCAACAAAAGTAAAACATTTTTTTAAACCTCCAGTTGGGCTTATAACAAAAGTATATTTATAAAAACTTGGGATCTCGTTGGCGCGTTACTTTATGCGGACCTGAACCTTTGACGAAAAGTGCCCTCGTGCCATTTTCAACGCCTCATAACTCAATGCGCCTATAAGATCCCATGAATTAAACAAGTTCACATGAAAGAGCTTGTATCCCTAATAGTGCTGGGCGAATATTGAAATTTTGTTATTCGGATACCGCTGGCCTACTATCCGAAATTAACCGGATATTTGAATAGTTTTTTCGCCGCTAGAGGGCGCTATTTAAAAATATATATCTATATATATTAAAACAATATTTTGTTTTGCCGCTAGAGGGTGCTGTTCGTTTGTGAATGAGATCTTATGGGCGGATTGATATTAGTTATAGTTATAGACAGTGTCACTCGGCTCATTCATAAAAATGACCGGATCTAATTTAAAGATGGCGATTTGCTTTTTCTTTTGATCGTGATTGACTCTACGTGAAGGAAAACTTTTGTAATCTTTGAAATACGCCGGAAATGTCATTGTTTTAACTCTTCACGGAGGTGAGCATAGTTAAATACTTAGTTTATGCTGTTTTATGCTGTCTTATAAGAAGTTTCATAAGGATTCAGACAAAACATTCATATCAGTTGTCGCCCGACGTCTGCGGATATTCGGATATTAAAGAATATCCGGTTACTTTGTTGTAATTACAGAACTATCCGGTTTAAAAATAGGTATTCGCGCCCTATGCGGATATCCAGTTAAGAAAATAAAGGCATTCGCGGTTACGGATAAAAAAACCTATTCGCCATTAACCGGATAATCAAATAATTCACCCAGGCCTAATCCCTAAAACAAATTTAAGTGCAAAGTGCGTGGGATCTCGTTGGTGCAGAGAGATAATAGAGGTCAAAGTTCAAATTTTACCAATATGTTGCGTTTTCGCATCTCCGAAACTTCGCGCGCCAACATCAAACTTTTTTTTATGGCAACCGGGTGTTGGAACAGTTTTCATCTAATGACAAATAAAAAAAAGAATCTTGGGATCTCTGCAATTTGCATGTCAAATTTGTTTTTGAAAAGTATTGCCATTCCACACATTTTGGTCTAGAATTGGCACAACATTCACTTTTCTCATCACTGTAAGTATCTGTGCCAACAAGATCTCATCAATGTTTTCTTGTATTTGGTTAAGTTGAGTGTTCCTAAACAGGTTTCAATGGGAAACTTCAGACTATCTGCCATTCATCAAGAGAGGGCGCTCTTCACCAGGTAATGTCAACAACTTAGGAATAGGAGAAGCGTGGTGACGGTCACTGACAGCAAATACCTTGTGTTTTGCGTGTTTTTGATTTTGTATTTAGATTTAGCCAAACTGTATTTTGTTTTTCATAACACAATGCCAGCATATATATAAACCGCACTGTTCTGGAATAGGACGTACTGGACACGAGTCTTCTAGGGTAATTAGCAAAAATTCCAAAATGCTGACCTACAAAAAAATTGAGAAGAAATCTGAAGTTTAGTGTATGACAATGTATCTGATCAAGAGGCTGAGAGACTTCTAAATATTTTTTGAGTATTTTTGAATTTTTAGCATTTACCATTGTTTGCTATAGGAGTTGTGCACCCTTACCTGGTAGGTCTAGTGGCAGAGCTTTCAAAAAGTCTCCCATTGAACAATACTCGGGATCATGTTGGCCCACCAATATAACAACGGTCAAAGGTCATATGAAACTACACATGCCTATTTCGGGCGATTTTGCATCGTCTAGAAATCCATGCGCCAATATGATCTTATTAAATTGTCTGCATTTAATGATTAAAAAGATTCTCAGCAACACATAAAAAGCAAACACCAAATAGGATTTGAGTGGTGCTAACAAATATTACAGATCAAAGGTCACAATATGTGCCTTACTTATGCATTGCTGTGGCAACCGAAAGTGAGAAATATCCCCCAATTTCAAAATGTTGGCAAACCATGAAGGGGATGGGTCTCCAAAAAAACTTTTTTTCCAGATATAGATTGGATTTGTTTTCACAAATGGTGTTAGTTTAATGTTGGTGAGTAACTGTTGCCAAGGTCAAAGGTTACAAAGAATTTGGGTGTTTTTGATATTTTCTTTGCTTTAGCCGTGATATATTGTTTGCACTGGTATGTTGTTTTTTTTGTTTTTCTGTTAATTTCGGGACCATTTTGAATTAGAAGTTAACAAATGTTTCAAAGGAAACAAAAGCTAACAGTTATAAGGGGTCATTAAACAATTTAAAAGCAACTTATGTTATTCTCGAATGCTTCAATTAGTCTGCCCCTACATGTACCTACATTATCCACTGCTCTACATTATCCACTGCTCTACATTATCCACTGCTCTACATTATCCACTGCTCTGTACCGTTTACAGGCAGCCACCCTTTCATTCAAAATTGCTTAGGCCTTTACTTGGAGATGCCAAACTAGTGTAGAAATAAGTTTTCCCACAAGTATCTGCATTTGAATAGGCAGCTATACGAGTCAGAAAGCACATATGTAAGAATTTGAATTTGAATGCAAACATTTGGAAAATGTTTGCTCATATACTCGTAACAAAATTGCTGCTGGCTTTTACGAAATTTAATGATTCTTGCGGCCTAGTGAAATTGAAAATACTCCTTTTGACTTTTAAATGCTGATTCAACTGAGCATTCGTTTTCAAACGCAATTGAATGAGCCGGGAGTTACACTGTAAAATGAGTGGATTTTTGTTGAAATTGGCCGTCCCGGGAAACCTTTATTATTATCATTATTGTATTTACTTTTGGGGATATTGGGGTTGTTTGTTGTATTGCTGACAATGTTTCCATTGCGGAAATCAGACTAGCAGTCAGGATTTTATGGGTACTGACTTTGACGTTATTTTAGACAGAAATAGTTATTTTGGACTATTGGTAAATGAACACCATGTACATGTACACATATAAACTTTATAACAAAAGAGCGTAAATCATTTTGAATGCCTCAAAATCAAGTATCAAGGTAATTGTGGACATAGAGCAAGGACCTTAATGCGCTACATGTATGCTGTGGAGAAGCACACTATTGTAATGCAATTGCAATTGCAGCTAGTACAAACATTTTTAAAATCATTCATGATATTGAATGAGTGACCACCTGTGACTTCAAAGCGAACAGTCATTTGTACATGTAGCTGTGCACAGCCCCAATCATGGGTACACATTTGTTCCCCATTTTGTGAACAAGTTTTAAAACCACTGATGTAGCAGTTATCTCAATGTCATTTACATCAAATAACAAATGCTGTGTCGATGATGAATAAAAAGTGTTTTGAGTTTCTCAAAATCCAAGATCTTCAAAGAGTTACTCAATACTACATGCATTTATCTGCTGTTCGTTTGGTGTCTTAGTGACCAAAAGTGTACATGTGAATGTGGCTGTGCACAGCTTCTTCTGACGCAAAGCTTGCTGTAATCATGGAGGAAGGAAGAGAAGGAGCTCGAACGAAGGTCCTTCAAAAGTCGAATCCGTGGTACCGCGGTTGTTTAACGACACCCCATAATCACCCACATACCTTATACAGACAATGGGCGACCTGGTGTATGTGAGTTTGCGCGTGCGCACTTGGTTCTTCACTCAACCATGGTGTCGTATGTCGTATGGATATAATACAGAAAAAACTATTTTTTTGAGACCTGATAGAAATTGTGTACACTTGTGCCCACCTAATCGAAAAACACAATTGAATATCAACCACCCTCTTGTGCTAATACCCAAATTTTGAACCACCGCTAGTGACCGGAAAGTCACAAAAAATGTAAAAATATGCCATGTTTCAGTGGAACACCACAAACGGTAAATGAAAACGTGTATATTCACAATTCTTGTCTCCAATTATTCAACTTTACACGAAGGCAACGGTGCAGAGCAGCGGTACCGCACGTTATGTACAAAGAGATCTAATCCTGCTCGTTAATCGGCAGTCCAGCTGGAGGTCTCCTATCTTTTTCCACCGGTCAGACAGGGGCATTGTCAGGGTATTCTTTTGTTACTCTGCGGTTTTGCGGGTCGTTCGAGCTCCTTCTCTTCCTTCCTCCATGCTGCAATCAAACATCAAGTATAACGAGTAGAAATCAAAACTCACATCCATGTTAGTCATTGCCTCTTTCAAGATATCTTGAGCAGACTTTAACGAGATATCCACCATACTCTTTCCATCCACTATCATCAATTGATCGCCTTTCAAAATTGCACCTGTCATCATAGTAAGAAATGAGGCAAATCAGTGGTTTATGTAAGAAGTTCTCATGATATTATCAGGGGCACTTATGTACATGTATGAAGAGATTATAAAGCTTGCATTGAAAGTGTTTTATTCTTCCCTCTTAGATTTCGTATTCCTCTCATGGAGGAAGGAAGAGAAGGAGTTCGAACGGCCTGCCAAACCGCAGAGTAACACACAAGATGTTGCCTGGCCGAACCCAAAAGGTAACTCAACCCATGCCCAGTCTAGTATTCTCTGACCTGGGCTGAGAAATTAAAGACTAAAGAAACGTCACTCATGGAAAAGAATGTACTAAATGGTCATTGCATGTGTCACATCAAGTATCTGAACAAAAGGAACTGGTTCAACGGGTTTTGCCAACAAAGTATACCAGGGATGCATGAATGTATTAAAAGTTTGATAAAGGAACACCAATTGAAAAGATACTAGCTGTCAATCTCAATAGTCACTGACCTGGACTAGTCCACATCCTCCACAGGGTAGGAAGCTGAGCACTGAACAATACAGTTGTATTTTCACTACAATTATGTACACCTTTTGATGCATTACCAATACTGAATACAACTCTGGCAAAGGTCTAGCTGGTTTAAAAAAGTTATACCGATGATGTCACCAAATGTAAGAGCGCCTTCTAGCAGCAGATTAAAAACATCTCAAAATACACATCTACTATATGTCTGTGGCAGAGTTTATGATAATTTCTTCAAAATTGGTATATATAACCTCCTTCATAATAGTAACTTAGTGGAGTCTTAGCTTGATGACGTCATCCTTTTGAAAAGGAGCACTTTTCAAAGCTGTATTTCTGCCAAACCAAAAGTTCGACTGAGGTGAAACTTGGTGAATTGTTGGTCAAGGACATTCTTCTTAAACTCAAAATGACGTCATGATGTTGTTTTGACTATTTTTGCAATTTTGATAAGTTATTACAAACCTTGAGAACAAAGCAAGGTGCAACATTTATTTTTTGCACCAAGCTCTTATTTTACTCCCGGAAACCGAACACATAGTTTGTGTCAAGACAAACTCTCAATGTCTAGTTTTACATAACAGCAGCTTAAAATTACTTGAACACATGTTTGTGCCTATTAAAACATTTTTGTTTATTCTATAATACAAACCTGAGATCAAGTTCTTTTTTTCAATACAATTTAACACCTTTACGCTGGCCTGGTCCAGAAACCAACTCATATAAGAGGCCAACATAGAAGGTTATTTTATGTAAATTTACAGTTCCATGTGCATCACTGCAAATAATACATTAACAAATGCATCTACACAAATGGTTATCATTAAAAATAAAAAATAAAAGTACATCTATAAAACAACAAAACTAAGGGCCAACAATTAGTTACCACTTTGCTGAGCTGCTCCATCTGCATAGATTTCTGAGACAACAATTCTTCCAGCAAGAGGTGAACCAATGCCTCCTTCAATAAGCATCTGCAATGGTCTGTCCTTTACAATCTCAACCTTACAAAGTGTACGTCCATCAATCACTCTGGAGCTAAACTACAAAATCAAAAACAATATGACACAAAAACCAATTTCAGAAAGTTTAATATCTTTTTATTCAGTTACATGTACTTAAAGGCAGTGGACACTATTGGTAATTACTCAAAATAATTATCATCATAAAACCTTTCTTGATTACGAGTAACGGGAAGAGGTTGATAGTATAAAACATTGTGAGAAACAGCTCCCTCTGAAGTGATGTACATGTAGTTTTTGAGAAAGAAGTAATTTTCCACGAATTTGATTTCGAGACCTCAAGTTTAGAATTTGAGGTCTCGAAATCAAGCATCAGAAAGCACACAACTTCGTGTGACAAGGGTGTTTTTTTCTTTCATTAATATCTC
Organism: Asterias rubens; assembly: GCF_902459465.1. NCBI lineage: Eukaryota > Metazoa > Echinodermata > Asteroidea > Forcipulatida > Asteriidae > Asterias > Asterias rubens. The sequence goes on from NC_047082.1 coordinate 5,847,035, forward strand.
GCAACTTCGACGACCGACTGAGCTCAAATTTTCACAGGTTTGTTATTTTATGCAAATGTTGAGATACACCAACTGTGAAGACTAGTCTTTGACAATTACCAATAGTGTCCACTGGCTTTAAGCATCAAACTAAGTTTTTAAAAAATAAAAAATGATGAATGATGGCTGTTTATTGCTTCATGAAGTACTTTAATCTTAAATGAAATTTACAAATTTAATCAAGTGAAAAAAATAGGTCACATGCAGTTTACATTTGAATTTGATTTAGAGACCTCAGAATTAGAATTCGAGGTCTTGAATCAAGCATCTGACAGCACACAACTTTGATTGACAAGGTTATTTTTTTTTCTTATTATTATTATCTCGCAACTTCGACGACCAATTGAGCTAAAATTTTCACAGGTTTGTTATTTTGTGCATACATGTATGTTGAGATACACTAAGTGAGAAGACTGGTCTTTGACAATTACCACTTATGTCCAGTGTCTTTAGTGTGGACATAGCTTTTGTGTGTGTGGTATCATGCAATATGATTGAAACAGTTTGAGCAGAAGATAATACCAGAGTATAAGGATCTTTGCTCCACCAAGGTCCTTGTCCATAGTGTGGTTGCTGCAGGGCTGAACCTTTGCTATCTCCCGTCTTTTTCTCAACACTAAAACCTCTGTACCTCTCCTGAAAATAATATAAATTACATAACATACATGCACCATAGTAAATGAATGGTACCAATGATCAATAATTAATATTAATAATAAATGATGGTAATCACCAAGAGAACAAAAACAAATTGTACTGATATCTTCACAGCATATTATTTATATTATATAGTGATTTTGACCCCAAAATGTAGATGAATATTGAAGATCAAAATCTGGTGCAATAAAAATGTTTTTACATGAAAAGAAAATTTGGCTCTATACAGACCAAAAAAAACCTGCGAAGTATGGCGTACATGTATGTGTGTGGCTAATTCATGGAGCGGCTTAGAGTGGCATATTAGGAGTTCATATCGACGAAATCCTCTCATGGAATAAACATACATGTACAGATACCTTGCGTTGCAAAATCTCAAAAAATATAGGTGTTATGAACAGATTAAAATTGTTTCTATCGAAATCCATCCTATTAATGTTATAAAATTCCTTTATCCTTTCCTATCTTAATTATTCAATACTTAGCTGGGGTAGCTAAAATTCACAATGTACGAAATTGTTTCTTTAACAAAAGAAAGCTGTTCGAATTGGTACAAAGTCTAGATTTCTAGAACACACAACTCCTCTGTTTGCAGAACTACGGGTGCTTAAGTTGGCTGACTGCTAAGCTTTAATTTAGGTAAATTTATGTACAAATATAAATGTGGTATATTGCCTGCCAATTTCAATGATTGTTTTACCCTATCTTCATCAGTTCATTCACATAACACTCGTGGTGCATCAAAGGGTGATTTTCATATAACCTTCGACCGAACTTCATATTCTAAAAACAGTCTTATGTCAAATGGTATAATATTTTGGAACAACCTCCAAACCAGCATAAAGCAATCCCTCATGCTTAAAAGTTTCTCAAGGAAAATTAAAATGTCTTTCTTAAAATGTACATGTATGTACAAGACCAAAAGTGATAACTGTCAAGTCATTGTAATCATCTTGTTGAGCTCAAACCAATGTAACTGGCTGGTCTCGTCCGTCTGTCTGTCTGTCCTTGTCTAGTCCTAGTCATGTCTGTCCAAGGGTAAATTTTTAAAAAGCCACATGCTTCAATTTTTCCCTGCATCTTGGTAATAGTTTAACGGAGTATAGCCATGTTATAATTATGTCTCAATTCTGTAGACATAATGATTGAATTGCATTTGATGCTTTTGTTGTTGTTGCAAATATTGAAATAAATGTCTAAACACATACTTACTCATGTTTACATGGTGGCATGGCTTATTCATGGTACAGCTTATACACGGTGGCATGTATATATTATGTCATGGCTTGTTCATGGTATGGCTTTCATGGTGGCATACACGGTAGCATATTTATGGTATGGCTTTTATGATGACGTGGCTTATTCATGGTATGGCTTTTATGGTGGCATGGCTTATTCACAGTTCGACTTATACACGGTAGCATATTCATGGTATGGCTTATATGATGACATGGCTTGTTCATGGTATGGCTTACATGGTGGCATGGCTACATGGTACGGCTTACACGCGGTGGCATGGCTCATTTTATGGCTTATACGGTGGCATGGCTCATTTTACGGCTTATACGGTGGCATAGCTTATTCGATAAGGCTTGTAATTAACTGTCAACGGAGGATCATGTGCAGGATCGAGAGTGTGGTCTATTATGAAACAGGTCACGGGTCAACTGAAACTACTGTTTTCCATGTGACATCTCCTTTTCCTTCATGTTTTTTAAAACACATTAAAACAACTTTTTTTTAAAGTGTAATGTACATGTAAGCTACACAATTTTCCAACTGTCCAGAGAGCTCATAATTGATAGTTCTTGTAGTTGCAATACATGTGATGTCTTTGAGCGAAAGCTAAAAGTTCAATCAACTAAAATACTTTCTACTTTTTTGTTTAGGAAAAAAAACAAAAAAAAACGGTCAATCGCCTTTTTTTTGGGGGGGGGGGGCGGAACAGCATTTTTTTTTAAATGGATGTGAAAAGTCACATAGTAGAGGACCAGATTTAGACTATTGAGTCACACTAATTGCAAAAATTTGTTTTATTGTTGATTCTTGTTTATTGGGTGGTTATTGATGACATATCCAAAATCGGACAAGAGTTTCAAGCCAGAAGTGACCTAGTTTGCATATTTAAATTAGGTGGTAATTAGCAATCTAAAGGTCAATCTTCAGCCAAAGTCAGAATACACCTTGATTTTCGGCCATTCAACATGGTTGCAAAGAGTCTCAAAGTGTGACAATCAAAATAACTACACCCAACATTTGATGATCAAGGTACCACTCATACAGGGTTTAATTGCAGACCAAAGTGTACAATGACTATGTACATTGAAACCTGATGATCTGGGGGGAGGGTGAAGGTTTGCTACCAGAGAAAAGGGACAACAATCCAGCTCCTGGTCGATTTTTGAAACACATGAAGTTGACACCTTGACCTTTGACCTAGCTGGTTAGGTAGGTCATTTGAGTGAATTTTATTTCATGGAATGTCATTGATAGAGGTCGATTGGTACAGGGGTAATTCATTCATGGTATTTATTACACTGTCATTATATGCCATGCTATGCCATGCAAATGCATTTGAGTGGAGAAATCCGATTTTGGATATGTCATCAATAACCACCCAATAAACAAGAATCAACAATGACTCAACATGAAAAAAATGTCTAAATCTGGTCCTCTATAGGCTGGTGGGTTGTGGTGGGCTAGGGGTTTGGGCATTGACTTTGGAGGGGTGGAGTGTTCTTCTGGGGGTTTTGCTGCTGGTGTTTGCTTTGGTTGCAACTGGTGTTGTTATCTGACAAGGTTACAATGGTCTTAATCTGCTGGAGTGCGATGAAGAGGTTTGTTAGCTTCATGCGTGGCAAGACGCAGATCTCTTCTATTTCTTCTGTATTTGCAGCCATGTGTTGGACCACATAAGAGCAAGGTGTTGAGTGATGATCAACGACTGTTTCTGGGAACCAGCGCTTTGAACCAGGCAGTGGTTCTATAAAGAGCCGACAATGGAAACATGTGAATTCTCCCGAAGTGTTCCACGACATAGGCACTCATTTAGCAAATCTAGAAGTTGATCATGACTGCTTGGATTCCTATGTCAGCCAATATGAGAGTACAGTCAGTGACATCTTGGATAAATACGCACCTTGGAAAACGAGATCAGTCAAGGTCTGAACTGAAGTCTCCTGGTTCAATGATGATATTCGTACAGCGAGAAAGATCTGTCGTCAACTGGAGCGGAAGTGGCGGAAAAATGGCAAATTGGCAACACAACGACAAGAATATCGCAACCAATGTAAAGTAGTTAGGAATTTGATCAACCAGGCAAAGATCATCCATTATTCATCTCAAGTACAAGAATCCTCAGGAGATCAAAAGAAGCTCTTCAAGATAATTGGTAAGTTGTTGCTCAAACCCAAAACCCCTGTCCTTCCATCCACCTACAATAACCAGGACTTAGCAAACGAGTTCCAGAAATTCTTTGTCACCAAGATTTCAGACATCCGCTCATCATTTTCATCAGTCCCTTACAACGTGCCGCAGACATTGCCACATCTTCAACCAGAGTGTAGACTATCTGTGTTTGAGCCTGCCACTGTTGCTGAGATTCAAAGGGTTATTATGAAATCTCCTTCAAAATCCTGTGAGCTGGATCCAGTATCAACATCCATGATAAAGCAAAACATTGATATATTTGTACCATACATCACTAAGCTTGTAAACGAATCTCTCAGTTCCGGTTGTTTCCCCGATAGCCTCAAAGTTTCCTACATCAGGCCGCTCATCAAGAAACCAAACCTGGACAAGGAGATATTTAAAAACTACAGACCGGTTGCAAACTTAAAATATCTTGGAAAAGTCATCGAACGAGTAGTGTCATCACGTATTTCTGATCACATTCATACTTTCAACCTGTCCGACGTGTTCCAGTCAGCATACAAGCCTTTCCATGGGACCGAGGCTGCACTAGTCCGTGTGAGCAACGATATTCTCTCTTCTATGGACAATGGTAACCTTACAGCACTAGTCCTGCTAGACCTGAGTGCTGCTTTTGACACTGTTGATCATAACATCCTTCTCTCTCGGCTCCAGAATCACCTTGGCATAGAGGACACAGCCCTAGCATGGTGCAAATCGTATCTCCACAATAGAACTCAGCATGTATGTATTGGCACTGCAATATCCGACCCTGTTGTTTTGAACTACTCTGTGCCACAGGGGTCGGTACTCGGCCCGCAGTGGTTTACGCTGTACACTTTACCGATTCGTGACATCATCCTCAAATTTAATCTGAATTACCATGTGTACGCAGACGACACTCAGCTATACATCACGTTTAAATCTTCTCAAGAAAACGCCAATGCATCTATTGCAAGACTTGAGAAATGCATCCAAGAGATTCGACGTTGGACACAACAAAACTTCCTGAAGTTAAATGATGATAAGACAGAGTTCCTTTTATTTGGGTCACGTCAACAGTTAACTAAGGTTTCAGTGCCATACATCTCCATCGGTGATGCTCGGATAGCTCCCTCGCTAAAAGCTCGGAACTTGGGGGTTATTTTTGATTCATCGATGACACTTCAGCCACACATCAACAATATTGTTCGTTTATCATCATATCACATCAGGAATATAGGTAAGATTCGCAAGTACTTGGATAAAAGTGCCACTGAAAAGGTCATTCACGCATTTGTTACTTCTCGTCTTGACAACGGCAATGCTCTTCTATACAGTCTACCTAACAACCAGATTTCCCGACTTCAACGGCTCCAAAATACTGCTGCCCGCATTGTGACACTGTCTAGAAAATCCTGTTCTATCACCCCCATTCTGAAACAACTACACTGGCTCCCTATCTCTCAACGAATCATCTTCAAGCTGATGCTCATTGTCCACAAAGCTCTAAATGGCAAGGCTCCCCACTATATTTCTGAACTGCTTCAAGTTTACACTCCATCAAGGAATCTTCGATCAAGTTCCATGCTTCTCCTCATTGAACCCAAGTCTCGACACTCATGGGGTGACAGGTCTTTTTCTTCAGCCGCGCCACGCATCTGGAACTCTCTACCACTTAATCTTCGATCTTGTGTTTGTACCGCAAAATTCAAGTCTCTTCTCAAAACTTATCTTATGTCACAGGTTTTCAATGACTAATTTTGTTGTGTCTGTTTTTCTTTGTGTTTTGTTTTGGTTTTTGTTTTGGTTTTACTGCGCCTTGAACACCCAGCAGGGTGGATATGTGCGCATTACAAGTCTTATTATTATTATTATTATTAGTGGGGGACTTTGGACTGGATCTCCAGAGATGAGTGCTGGAAGGTTCCAACCAGTTTTCCTGCGTAGTAGTACTGTTGTCTGATTTTTTTCATGGTTGAAGCAATGCTTTACCTCTGGGTTGGTAAATAGCTTCGGTTGTAGTAGTGACTTTGATGTACTAGCTTGTTATGGGTTGGTGTCCCATCAGTAGTTGGACTAGAGATAAGTTGCAGCTGACTAACGGTGTTGTACAATAATCGAGAAGAGCCATGCATCTGTCTGGGCACTTCTTCCATAGGCATTTCACTGTTTGTACTGCCCATCCTGCTTCACCATTTCACTGTGGAAAGGTGATGAAGTGATGTGGTGAGTTTCATAGTCCTTGCAGAAATTGTTGAGCTTTGATAAAGAGTATTGAGGTCCATTTTCTATTCTCAATTTCTCTGGAATACCGGTATGACGACAGAACTGTGTCTTCAGTGTATCTACAAAGGCTGCTTTGTTCATATTGGGCAATAAGTCTACCTACATTGATTTTGAGTAATAGTCGATGGTGACGATGTACGGCTGCCGCTCAAAATCAAATAATATGTCACAGGCTAGTTCCCTCCATGGTATGTCAGGAACCTTGGAAGGCTTCATCAGTTCTGCATGTTGATGGTTCTGGTTTGAGTTACACAGATGACAGTCTTGAACAAGGTTTCAAGTTTGTTTAAATTTCATCTCTTGAAGTCCAGAATTGTCTGATGGAGTGCAGAGTTTCATCCTTTGTGTTAGGCCATCCCTTGAGGATTATGGAATGCAGCTCATATACATGTAGCTCGTCCGCTGTGTGCACTTATGGAACTGTGCGTATCGTACTGGCCTTATACTACAATGAAGTCAGTCATGTTTACTACTACTGGTTTTTATGTCTGATGGCTCGGACTCTGGTAGATTAGCACGATTGAGTGCGTCTCCTATCGGTATTTCTCGGCCAGGCCAGAATTTGTTGTAAGTTAGATAATATAACGTAATAGTATAATAATAAAGACTTGTTGTGCACATATCCACCCTCAGCTGCTAGGTGTTCAAGGCACAGTAAAACAAAACAAAACAAAACAAAAGAAAACAGACACAACAAAATTAGTCCTTGAAAACCTGTGTCATAAGATAAATTTTGAGAAGAGATTTATATTTGTGGTACAAAGACAAGATCTAAGATTAAGTGGGAGAGAGTTTCAAAAATGACATCATGGAACTTGTTTCTAGGCGCAAAGGTGTGTTTTTTGCCCTGTTAGACCTCAGTGCGGTATTTGACACCGTTAACCACCGCATCTTGCTAAACAGGCTCATGGATGAAATGGGATTGGAGGGTAATGTGCTCAAATGGATTGGGTCCTACCTTTCTGGAAGAACAACCAGTGTATGTATTGACGGCTCGTTTTCTCAACGTCTTGACTTGAAATATGGCATACCACAAGGATCGATAGTGGGCCCCCAACAGTTCAACATCTACACCACTCCAATTGGCAACATCCTGCGTAAGTACAACCTTCAGTTTCACATCTACGCAGATGATATACAAGTGTATTCTTCTTTCGACCCCGGCAACCACAATTCCATAATACAGTATCTGCACTCTCACAGATGTCGACATGCATTGATGAGATCATGTCTTGGATGATTGTCAACAGGCTCAAGCTCAACGAGGAGAAGACCGAGTTCCTTGTGGTAATCTCTGATCACCTTAAGCACCTCCTGCCTGCAGTGACTCTCCGTATCGGTACCAAGATCATCCAGCCCTCTGAGAGTGTGCGCAATCTCGGTATTGTGTTTGACACTTCCTTGAGTATGAATGCTCAAGTAACATCCCTGTGCAAAGGTCTCAACTACCAGATGCGCAATATCTCTAGAATCAGAAGATTCCTCGATAAGGACACCTGTCATCTTGTTGTCCGTGCTCTGATTCTTACCAGGCTTGACTATGGTAATGCCTTGCTGTTTGGGTCCAACTCAACAGACATACAGCGACTCCAACAGCTACAAAACTGGGCTGCTAAACTTGTCTGTCGTGCCCAAAAGCATGACCACGCCACACCATACTTACAAGATCTTTACTGGCTGCCGATTAGGGAGAGGATAACCTTCAAGATCTTGGTTTATGTGTATAAATGCCTCAACAACACAGCTCCTGGCTATTTATCCTCTTGCCTGTCTCTCCATCGGCCTGGGCGCTCAAGTCTACGCTCAGCATCCGACACTACTCGCCTCATGGAACCTAACTCAATCAAGCTTCTTAAGTCGGCCTCAAGTCGCACATTCTCACATTTTGCTCCACACACCTGGAATGCACTCTCCCCCTCAATCAGGAAATCTGACTCTCTTCGAACATTTAAGAAGTGTATCAAACATTCTCTATATCCTATCTAATGCGCTGCGTTCTTGACGTAGTGGCGCTATTAGATGCCTTATATGTATGTATGTATGTATGTATGTAGAGAGTTCCAGATGCGTGGTGCAGCTGAAGAAAAAGACCTGTCACCCCAGGTGACCCTTGTGGCACAGAGTAGTTCAAAACAACAGGGTCTGATATCGTAATGCCGATACACACATGCTGATGAGTTCTATTGGCGAGATTTGCACCGTGCTAGCGCTGTGTCCTCTATGCCAAGGTTATTCTGGAGCCAAGAGATAAGGATGTTGTGATCAACAGTGTCACGGGCAGCACTCAAATCTAGCAGGAGTAGTCAGAGTAGTCAGGTAGTATGTACATGTAGGTTACCTTTGTCCATTGCATAAAGAATATCGTTGCTCACATCGACTAGTGCAGCTTCTGTCCGATGGAAAGGCTTGTATGCTGACTGGAACACGTCGGACAGGTTGAAAGTATGAATGTGGCGTTTACACAGATTACTTCTATTTAATTGTATGAATGTGGCATTTACACAGATTACTTCTATTTAATTGTTAAATGGTTTGGAAAAAAACTATGTTCTAAATGTTAAGGAGCTAGATTATCTTATGGCAAACATGAGAAAACATAAAAACATTTAGGAGTCGTGTTGATATTGATGACTTGGTACTCAATTGCCATTACATTGCCATGTGTTGGAACACAAGTTGTCAGGAAATATCAACATTTATTCTCATAATGCAAATTAAACCCATTTAGTGTCTGTCAGTGTATTAATTTCTACCAGATGATAGACTACAAATATTGAGTGGCTCAAAGTGGAATGGGAGGAATATTATTGCAAGCTAAAATTTGGACTGTTCCAAATTTTACCGAGCGATACTATTCCTTCCATTCCACGAATTAAAGCCACTCAATATTTGTTTTATATAACTGACATATAGATCCTTGTCATTTGATGTATTTTAAAAGTATAACATTATGAAAAATCACACAAATTACTGACAACCAAAACTCATATAGCGCCGCATAGCGGCAATAATGCACAAATCGGATCACAACCTTTTGCACAGGTGCTCCTTTGTTTTAGCAGCGGCGCGGCGGCGCTGTACTGCTCAAAAACAAGGATGATCCTAACTGTTGAATGGGAAATACTATTCCCCATGGGCGAATACATGTAGGTGTTTTTGATCACCAGTGTGCGGATGGGAGTAATATGAATGTCACGTGAAGTAAGTTCCACCAATCAAATGACAAGGATCTGTATGCCAGTTATATATATTATAATCAAAAATATTCTTTGTTCATCCATCATTGGTCTTGTGTCTACCAGTGATCCTCCGAATTGATTTTTGTTGTAAGATCAGTAGAGAATTGATAACTGGTACTATCCTGCCATACCAATTAGAGCAGCAGTTTATTTCTAGTTGTTTTAATCCAATCTGACGATTGATGGTAGGATAAGTGGTTATTGATTGTTTTATCCTCAAAAGTTTGAGTTTTTAACCGAATCTAGGTCGCTTTAGTGTTGATTCATTTCCGTTTTTCATTTTAAAGTATTAACTTTTAATTGCTGAATACATCCTAATCTTATTTATCTGTACGTTTCCTGCTCTTTTTCTGTTGCTTGTCACAATCACAACAGAACCTTACTAAAATGTTTATTACAGAAAATCTGTATCAATTCACCTTCAATTTTTTTCCTGATTTAGTTTGCATCTTTTTTTGAGTGTTAAATAATAAGCATCTAACATGTATGCCTATAGGCATTTATACTGCTCTTTTCTAAAATAATGATCAAAAATGCATAACAAAAGAAAATTATAAATGAAAACAAGCGAGAGCAAAACTTACTTTTTAGGTATAAATTAGCTTCAAAGTATCATGGTCACTAATTGGGATACTGTTCCAAAGTTCAGCCGCAGAGTATGATAAGGCGTGTTTGCCATTAGTTAATCTGGACTCATGAGTGTTAAGCCAGGTTTTATAGGAAGAAGAACGGAGTCCTTGACGATGGATTTGGCGAAGATGAAACATTCAGAGAGATAAGGTGGGGCAATGCCATCCAAACATTTAAAAACAAATGTAGAGTTTTGAACTGGATGCGTTTCTCCATGGGAGAGTAACAGTTAACAGTGAGAACAAGTTTGGCAGCTCTGTATTGAATACATGAGGTGTTTAAGATTTGCTTTGGTGATTCCAGATAACAGGGTACAAATAGTCTAGACGTGAAGTGACAAGTCAGCGAACCCCATGGTGACAAATATCTTGATCAATGTATTTTGGAATCCTTGCAATGTCGTGCAGATGAAAGTTAGTAGAGCTACATACTAAATTACCTTGAGATGACATTTACATGACGGGGTCAAACACGACACCCAAATTCCGAATACTAGTTGAGAGGTCCATAGAGTTTCCAATGTTTAGAGAAACAACTTCAACATGTGACAAGTTGTTCTTAGAGGCAGCGACAAAGAACTCTGTTTACTCAGGCTTTCTCTTTTATGTTAGAAAAAGGTGTCTTAATCAGTAAAGAAACAACTTGAACTTGGGATATAGTTTAACCACTTATATGTACATGTACATGCGCACACAGACATTCAAGCCTAAGAAAAGACTTGGCTTACAGTTGTTATGATCAAAATATTATCTTGTATTTGAAAACATAAATTCCAAATGGTAAATTAACAGAATGAAACGGACAATCAATTGAGATAAATGTTGAGATAATTACCGATTTACTGGTGGCTTTGAATGACCAGTTGCTACTCAGACTTTCTTTGCCTTTGTCGTCTTTATTATCCTCTGTAGACTTGGCTGGTGCTTTATCTTGGGATGCATTTACTTCACATATTGCTTGATTTTCACCTGTCTCTGGTGATTGTTTAGGAATTGATGATACATCAGCTCTGTACCAAACACAAAATAGTAAATTGGTAATGTTTAGTAATGGAGCTGAAAATGGATACCGTAAGTTGACCCAAAAAAAAGGGTTTTAATACACAACAAAAGAGTTCAAGAACTTACTCCGCGGTAGTACAGTTTATTACAATCCTAAAGGTGTGGTCCCAGCCTATTTCTTTACCATCCGCCTGGGTAATATTTAATAAGCAGGACAGTTCTTTTCAGAACTGAGAAGTCTCCCAAACACCCGAACAATCTGCTCTGCGGTAGTAGAATAAAGCAAGACAGTTCTCTAAGAATAAACTCTACCCGCAAGTAGATACACATATGGTGTTACCGACAATATATTGACACCATGCAACGCCTCAAATCCTATAACAAAAGAGTTTTTCTTCCTGCCACTCACAGGACAAAGAAGCCATTTAAGAAACATTGACAATTTGAGTTGAATACTGGATTGACTCTTAAAGGGAAGGTACATGTACACGTTTGGTAATTACTCAAAACAAATAATAACTTAAAAACTGACTTGGTAACGAGCATGTGAGAGCTGTTGATAGTGTAAAACATTGTGAGAAACGGCTCCCTCTGAAGTAGCAAATGTGACCAGGCACTTTAAGTGACTGCCCCCTCTTAAGTTAACTAATTGTTGACTTAGCAGCAGCCCACCTGCTGAGGGTCTTGTTTCCCAGGGCATGGTCAGTGTGGTGAGCCTCAGCTCTACCCCAGGTATAGTATAGCTATTGTGCAACTAAGTCATTCCATTGCAAGTTATCATCGTGTGTGCAAGTCATTTTTCCAAGAGTCTCAGAGCTATTCCAGTTTCAGAGTTATTCCCATCCTTGTTATACTTACGCTTGTGAATAAAATACTTGTATAAAGAACCAATCTTGTCAGGTCACACATAGATTTTGAGAAAGAGGTAATTTCTCACTAAAATAATGAAAGACTTCTAGCTCAAAGTCTTTTATTCCTATCTGGAAGCACACAAATTCGTCCAAAAGGTTGTTTTTCTCTCACCATTTTCTTGCAACTTCAATGACCAATAAGTAATAAAGTACTCACCCTGCCAAAAAGTACTTTGATTTTTCTAATGGAAGTGCATCAGAATCCATTACCTGAAATACAACAGATTGAAAAGGATTTGGTTTAGACATTAAATTGGTATTCAACCCATAGCGCACTGCGGCGTACCGCGTGATCTTCCTCTTTTCTCGCTTATCTTGTGGACTCCCCCGCAGATACGTCAGATGACCGAAGGACAGGCAGGCCCGGAGTGCCCATCAGAGTGTGATCGCTGAGGCGGGAACCTGGTTAATAACCCACTCCAGTACTGTATTGCACAGTGCCAGGGGGGCCCGAGAGGCCAGAACCCACTGAGCCGTGAAGGCTAGCCACAATGGGCTGCCCCGTGCTCTGGGTATGGTGCTCTTTGGTTATTTATGCTCTTGTTTGCAGCTATTTTTAATGTGTACAGCGCCTTGGGGTCCAGTCATGGATGTAAGGCGCTTTATAAGCATTGTTTATTAATATTATTATTATTATTATGGTGGTAACCCGCCCCTTGCTAGAACCAGCCTTACGTTTTCCAACCCCACTATCCTTGGTCGACGCCGGGGACGGAGTACTCGGCCCCGCGACATCACCAGTGAGGCTGCCAGCACCCGCAGCCGACAGTGGCTGCAGGTGCTGGTCAATAGACTGGGTCGGCAACGCAACGTTGCCAACACAGCCTACCAAGGATTCAGACTGTCCGAGGGGGTGTAATTTCCCGGGGTTGCGACAGCCTGGGTGCTGCCAAAACGCTTCATAATTCTACTCACAGAGCAACGACAACAACACAAAAACTACAACAGTTCCAAGAACTTATAATCTTTACTATAACTACGCTTAAATTGCATGGGCGCCGCCATTGTTTTCAGGGCGCCGCCATTGTTTTCAGGGCGCCGCCATTGTTTTCACGTCAAGTGGTGCCCACACCCTGCTGAAATGATGCGTCCCAGGGTCAATTTCAGGGTACCCATGGTTTGGTGGGTTGTGTTGTTTGTGACATCACAGTCAAAGCGCGAGCGTGTAGTAACTTCGGGGTTGGTTACCCTAGGGTTGTCAGGGGTCTGCGTTGTTAACACCCGTCAGGCGTCCTTTGTGATGTCACAGTCATTGCACGAGCGTCCGGTAACTTCGTCTTCAATCAGGGTCTTTAGCATGGTCTTGGTGGGTTTTCCGGGGCCGCGCTTTCCGTGACTTTATTGGCTGGTAGCTCTGGGTGCCGTATACAGTGACCAGCAAGTCGCAACCGGCGCTCCTTGATCTTCTCGCTCAGTGGGGGGATGTTGCCATAGAGCTCCAGGATGGTGATGTGATCCCTTCAGGAGACATTCTGTGCCATCCGTAGCATCCTGGTGTAGCAACCATTGATAGATTTGGTCAACGCCTTTGATGAGAGTCCAAGACTCCAAGACTCACACCCATACAGCAGGATGGTTTCTATTGCCGCATGAAAGAATCTCAGCTTAAAACCATTGGGGAGCTGAGATGTCCAGATCTTCTTCATGTCATGGAGGGCTTTCCATGCAAGCACCTTTGATGTCTTTCTCTCTGCTCTGCATCCTGGAGCCGGCCCAAGGTACTTGAAGTCGTCCACCTCCTTTATGGATTAACCTCCGTTTGTAATAGACACCGATGCTTCCGATTTCGTAGACGGAGTAGAATGGGTTTTGGGATACGGGAGTTATGTTCTTTCCCCAGTTCAGCGAAAATACTGTGCTACTCATAAAGAGTTGGTAGCAGTAGTACGGTTTACGCGTCAATACAGACATTATATCCTCGGCCGTAAATTTTACATTCGTACGGACCAATAGCCTTGTTTGGTTAATGCACTTCAAAAATCTTTCAGGAATGCTGGCAAGGTGGATTAAAGAGCTTAGTCAGTATGATATGACCATACTTCACCGAAAAGGGGAAAAACACATGAACGCTGATGCACTGTCCCGCATCCCTAATGACACAGCAAACTGCAATTGCTATTTCGTGGGCTGCGTTGTAGAAAATCTCCCCTGTGGCAGCTGTAAGCATTGCTCCCGTATCCATAAACAGTGGAAACAGTTTGAGGACGACGTCGATGACGTCATCCCACTGGCAGTAAGGCAAATCAAGTCTCAACCAAATTCACATATCAACGAGCACAGGGATCAGAGCTCTAGCGACCAGCTGATACTGGACATGGCAATGGCCCCTGTACTGGACACAGTACACGATCAGGGTGAACCAAACCAAATCAACCAGTTTTTACTGGATCCATCGAAGGAACCGTCATTATTCACAAAATATTCTCACCACATTAAGGGCTCTGCAGCTGGGGGACCCTGACTTGAAATATTTGGTAAAATGGAAGGAAGAATCGAGGCAAAATCAATTTGTTCTAACCCAACACGAATTAAAACTATTGTCACCTGCGGGAAAATACCTTTGGTCCAACGCTCCCCTCCTACAGCTGTCAGAGGGAGTTTTGTACTACAGGTGGGCTGATACAACCGGTGATAAATTGCTTATGTTGGTGCCCACGCCTATAAAAGGTGAAGCCCTCCAACTTTGTCATGACACCAAGTTAGCCAGGCATTCAGGAATAACTAGAACCTTACAGAAATTTTGACAAACATCATTCTGGTATAAAATGAAAGATGATGTTGCCCTTCACGTGAAGACATGCAAAGAATGTAACACGTATAAAAAACCATCACTCAAAGCCAAGGCACCTATGACAAGATACCACGCTGGAGCACCAGCCGAAAGAATTCACCTTGATATATTGAGGGGTGAGCTTTGAAAAATCTCACGCATAGCTGGCCTCTGGACTTGGCATCTCTGGATCCCGGGTTGTGGTTTCCAGGATCCCGGTTTAAAACCGGGATTCCCGGCAAGATAATATTTACATCCGGGATCCCGGTTGGAAGAACCGGGATTCCAGCCCCCGATTTCACGAAGCGCTGCGACGTGTCGCAAGTGCAAGTTGCGACCAGTTACACGTCATAAGTTGCAATGCGTATGAAATCGATTTCATCAAAGTTACGATGCGTTGGATGCGTTGGATGCGTCGCAAGTTTCTTGACAACGAGGAGGAACACGTCAAAGTTACGACGACCCTATGGGTCGTCGTAAGAATGCTATGTTTCATTTGTTTACGCACAAAATGCATGAAAGGACATAACAATTACCACACGTAACTTCCGTGAACCAATCGAGAAGACACTAGACAACAAAATGGAAATTTAACCTCCCCCCCCCAAAAAAGGGATGGGTTAAAGAAAAGAAAACAAACACACGCATAACAAATGAACATACACAAACTAAAACAACTAAACAAATAAATAATTATAACCCCACCCCCAAAAAAAAAAAATACCTAAACACTAGTCCGCACCGGTGTAGTGTCTGCTGCCATCTTGAATGAACTATAATACACGACTGTTTCATGACCAAGTTGTACACAACATAAAACAGCCGCAGAACTTTAGCAGTTCATCCTCGTCCAAAGGGTTGGTTTTATTAAGAGTGAAAATAGTTTGTATTGCGACTCGTCGCGCTTACAACGTGTTTGGTGAAATGGATTGTGGAACTCGTCGCAGCCGCGACATGTCTTAGGTCTGCGACGCATCGCAAACCCTACGATGCGTCGCTACTTGCGATGAGTTTCGTGAAATCGGGGGCAGGTGGGATAATATTCACTTCCGGGATCCCGGTTGGAAGAACCGGGATTCCCGGCGGGATAATATTCACATTCGGGATCCCGGTTGGAGAACCGGGATTCTGGGTGGGTTACTTCACATCCGGGATCCCGGTTGGAGAACCGGGATATTCACATCCGGGATCCCGGTTGGAGAACTGGGATATTCACATCCGGGATCCCGGTTGGAGAACCGGGATATTCACATCCGGGATCCCGGTTGGAGAACCGGGATATTCACATTCGGGATCCCGGTTGGAGAACCGGGATTCTGGGTGGGTTACTTCACATCCAGGATCCCAGTTGGAAGTACCGGGATTCCCCGGCGGTATAATATTCACATCCGGGGATGGGCAGAACCGGAATGGCAGAATTCATTCTTTGGTCTAAAAATTACATGCCTCAAGATAGCAAAAAAGAAATGTTATTATTAGTCAATGCATTTGACTAACATAACTTTCGCATTCACAGAGATGACAAGTCCAGAGGCCCGCTATGCGTGAGATTTTTCAAAGCTCATCACCCCCCCCCCCCAAAAAAAAAAAAGTGTTCAAAATTGCATCAAAATTCTCTTCAGAATAATTAAAACTCACATGAGGTACACAGGAGATGTTGATGGTTAATGTGGAGGTACGATTGTGTCAGTTCCTTCCAAAATAATAAATAAAATCGACAAAAAATGATGTCCAAAAACCTCCTCTCACTTCTTCTGCCTGTTTGTGTCTTCGATATGGTGGAGCGCATTTAACGAATTTGCTAAACAAACCGGGAAAAACTTGTGCGCAATAAGCGTTTTGCGCTCTGCCAAATTTTAGCTGAACCTGCTTGGAAAGCAAAAGCGTGCGCAATCTGCAAATTTGCGCTCCGTTTGATTCTGATAAACTGCGTGCAATCTGAAGATTGTGCAAATATTGTATATTGAGTTTTTTGTACACATGAGCGGGATTTGGCAATGCATTGTCGTTAATTTTAATTTTTGTCCCGGTCTGGCCCCAATGCGTGAAAAAATGGTTGCTGTGCGTGTGAGTGTGAGACAGAGCCCAAATGCGCGAGTCTCACTATTATTATTATATGTTACCTTTGCCAGGTGTGTTGTTCTAGTGAAGCACTTTGAATTAACATTTATTAGTTTTGTCTGAGGCTCTGGCCCCTGATTGAGTGTTGCATCAAATCCATGTCAATCTTGCTGCAAAGAAGGCAATTAAAAACAAAACATAGCACAAAATTTCAAGCAGACAATTGACAACACATTATCACAATTTACTTTGATTATTGTCAATATTTGTTGGTTTCATGAAGGTCGCTATCTTTGATCAACCTCTAAACTAGATCTGTAGAAAATTGATGTTGCAAAAATATCACAATTCAAATCTGATCACAATCCAAATCTACACGTAAAACCAAAATACCCATGGAAGATAAGTAACTGATGGTCATCCTGTTTGAAGTATATAGCAACTAACCTTCTTAGATCGAAGAGAAATGGTCAGCTGGCTACTTGATTTAAGCTCCATCACTGCTGCATCATGGGTAATATTCAAGAAGTTTGTACCATTGACATCAAGAATCTGATCACCAACCTACAAAGTCAGTCAATCAGAAATACAGGATTAGAGGGTGAACTTCAATTTATTGCTCATGCAGGTGGGTTGTTCAGGGGTTTCCAGTCTCCAATACAGAGAACAGAAGTTTGACTTGCAGGAATCTGACTATTTTGTCTAATATTTACTGATTTTATTAATCAACCGTTCAATCATGAAAATAGCAACAAAAAAACACAATTCAAATATTTGTTTAACAGTTAAAAACATTTCCCAAGCTTTGACAGTCACTTTAGTGTAGTGTCTACAAAACGCTTCCATACCCTTTGCCTCTGATATTTAGGTGGATAATCACATCCTGTCAATTAATTGACCCTCCAGCCAGAGATAAAAACACTTGCTTTCGCGAAACATGAAAAGTTTGAAATCTTCTTTATGTTGTGCATATTTTTAGGTAGAATTTTGTGCGTTGGATAACCCTACAGGATAAGCAGACATTGTGCCAAGTAACTGCTTTTATTAGAACTTGATACATGTAATATCCCACAATGTTTCTGATTGGGTGCACTGCTAATGGGAAATTTTCGTAATCATCACCATGTTTCCCAGATTCAAATAAAAGTATCTTGTAAATTTGTAGTCTTGTCAAACAGATTTGACCAACCAAAAATTGGCTCACCAAGATATATGTACTTCTAGCTGTTATCATTTTGTTTCCTGTCGATCATGAGTTTAGATCAACATATAGTACTCACTGCATGTACCATCTTGGTGTAATGAATTTAGTCAAGTGATTCTATGTTTATCAATTTGTACCTTCATGGCCAAAAACAATACAGAATCCGCATGATACAATGTTCTATGCAAATAATTAGGAAAAAATGTTTTCTTGGGACGCCAGCTTTTTTTCCAGCAAAAGAAATAGAACACAATAAAAAAAAAAAAAAACCAAGCCAGTACGTTTCTTGACATTTGTCACATGTACATTAGAACAGAGTGGGACCTGTACCAATCCACAAAGACCAATCCACAAACCAAGTTTGGTGTTGAGATGACGTATATGTACTTATCAAGATGTACATGTACATGTAGCTCAGACAACATTTCCTTTGCTTTAGCCATAATGACAATTTTTTAGGTGTTCGGGTATCCGGCCCATACACCTTTGTTAGTTGTTCGGGCAACAGCGCGAACATCTCTTTGTTATTGTTCGTTTTATTTGTGTTTTTTTGTTTTTTGTCTTCTTCTCAGAGTCGATTGTCCTCAAGAAAAAACACAGTTGCAAAGCTTGCATTAAGTTGAAACTTTGCACACAGATAGACAATAACCAGTAGATGATGCAAAAGTTGTTACGTCCCGATGACGTCATCAGTTGTTGAAAAATATACTACTCCAAAGTTTATTATTTAAAAATATCATAACTCAAGAAGTGAATAAGTTATTTCAACAATTCATACCTCATCAGAAAGGTCTTGCAAAGAGCTTTAAACGCTCCACAGACATGACCCCACTTTGATCCGTCTACCGGTTCAAATCGGACATTGAAAATTCAAAAAATCATATTGATAGAACTATACATGTAAAACGCGTGTAGTGTCAAGCTCCAGTGTTCATGCATATCCTATATAGTCTGCGTTCAAGGCGTTTTCAAAATACATTCTCCCTTTCAAGTAGTTAGTCTCTTCTACAGTCGTCAGCATTTCATAAGTTCATATTTCCTAAAGCACAAAAGCTATTTTGACAATTTATACATTATATAAAATGGCTTTACATAATTCATAAAAATGGATACATGTTGGTGAACTTCCCTTGACCGTTTGACCTTTCTAAACCGGAAGTGCCTGTAAAATGCTTTAAAAAGGCATTATTTAAAGGCTTTTAGATTGAAATATACACTTTCTGATGCTTTACCATAATACACATCGATATAACATTTTCGTTTTGATTACTTTGCATTTTGACAAGCTATTAAGAACACTTTTTTTATTGATTCACCACTGATCCAACAACAGCCGAACACCTAGTTCGTTTTTGTTTTTCTTCCTTTTCATACTTCTTCTTCTTCTCAGCGTCCCTTGTCAGCTAACAAAAGCACCTTTCCCAAATTCGTATGAAATTGAAACTTCACACATAGTAAGATATTCATTAGGAGAGGAAACCGTCTATGTTACGTCATAATGACGTCATCCATTCTTGAGTTATAACATTCAAAGTTTATTTCAAAAAATATTAACTTTTGATCTACATAACTTTTGATCTACATTGGCCCGAGACTATGGTGCTCGATATTGGATCGTGTACTACATGTACGCGCAGTTTACTGGCGGGTTTGAAATCTAGACTATACTGGCAAGCAACTATCGTCTTGGCTATTTTGCAGCGCTGCGTGCACTGTGGGCGTTGCCCTATTAAGTAAATAAGGCCATTGCGTAATGCGAACAACATGGCAGCTCCCAGCAGCAGAAGTCTGGCCATGGTCGGTTGTCAAAACGCTTGATAGTTTGACTGGTTTGTCGAACCATAAGGCTGTATTTAATGTCCAAACGAACGAAATGAAGGGATTTCAATTCTACATTTCCCTTTCCCAGACAAAATTATAGTATTATTCTAAAGGTTATACGTACATGTATTAGACTACAGAAAACAGAAAAAATGATACAGTTCAGTTAAAATTATGTCTCAAGGGCCAACACAAATTACTTGTTCTTAAAATTTATTTCTTTATTGCCTAACACAAATTTTTTCACAGAACTGGTTATTAAAATGACCAAGTTTGAGAACAGGCTAGACAAGCCTGACCGACTAGTGAAATTTGCTACTCAACTATTTGTGCCTCAAATTGTTGCGACATCAACATTAGTCGAGAATTTTCAATGCCCAAAATGCATTGCGGCGTACTGTTTGCTGCAGGTGCAATATTAGAGGACCAGATTTAGACTTTTGAGTCACTCTAATTGCAAAAGTTTGTTTATGGTTGATTCTTGTTTATTGGTTTGTTATTGAAATCCAAAAGAGTTTCAAGCCAGAAGTGACCTAATTTGCATATTTAAATTAGGTGGTAATTAGCAATCTTTAAGGTCAATTTTCTCTAAACTATTCATTTTATGGACAAGGTTTGTGTTAGAGGTGAATAGAAACCAGACCTTGAGAATCTAAAAAACATATTTGTATACTTGATTGACCCTTTCCAAATAGCTAGGTCAAAGGTCAAGGGGTCAAACCTGCGTTGAATTGGTTTTCTCCACTCAAATGCATTGTATGTGGTACCATGATAGTGTAATAAATAATTAATTAATTCTTTGAGTTAAATGATTCCACCCTGTCCCAAATGACCTATATAGTCATCATCTAGGTCAAAGGTCAACGTGTCGGTAAATTTAAAAAGACCACTTGGCTGCGATGCGCCCTAAACAGCACAGCTTATTTCAACGGGGTTTAACATCCGCATGTGCAGACTGGAGTGTATCAGAAAATTTGCCAAAGTACTCAATTTTATATTTGGTTTGTCATGGAACTCAGAAAGTTGTAAAGAAAAGATTTGTCTGTCCTATAATGAAGCTCAGCTACATAAGGATGTCAAGCATACACCGGGGCGATAGCCTCTCTATAACCTCCAAGATAGTTTCCAAGTATAGCAAAATAACCATTGACGGCAGAGAGGACCTATGCTGGTAAATACGGTCACCTATTATGCTCAGTGGGAAAGCATATGTTGGATGGTGCTCTACATGGTACAATTCTATTGAAGAACATGACCGCACAACAACGGTTTAGTTAACAGTGCTCTAAGGAAGTTAAATGAGGCATCTACGGTAGAGACAGCAACAAGGGGGCACAAGTTGGGGGGCGGGGACACCTGAGAAGGTACCAGCTGGGGAGGCAACAACGGGGAGGCAACAACGGGGAGGCAACAACAGGGGAGGCAACAACAGGGAGGCAACAACAAAGAGGCAACAACAGGTGGGTAACAACAGGGGGCAACAACTAGGGAGGCACTGGTTGGGAGGTAACAACGGGAGGCACATGAGGAGGATGAACCAGAGGGGGAAGCCATACCTGAGGAGGTACCAGATGGGGACGCAACATTGGGGAGACACGTGGGGAGGCAACATCAGGTGAGGTGACAACAAGGGGGGCAAAAGTAGGGGAGGCAAAAATAGAGGAGGCAACAGGCAACAGGAGGCAACAACAGGGGAAACAATCAGAGAAGGCAAATTTTTGCCTAACCCTAATCCCAACCCTAACCTTAACCCTAACCCTAACCCTAACCCTAGGGGAGGCAATAACAGGGTAGGCAACGGGAGGCAACAACAGGGGAGACAATCAGAGGAGACAAAAATATGGGAGGCAACAAAAGGGGAGGTAACGGTAGGCAACAACAGGGGAGACAATCAGAGGAGACAAAAATAGGGGAGGCAACAACAGGGGAGGCAACAACAGGGGAGACAATCAGAGGAGACAAAAACGGGAGGCAACGGGAGGCAACAACAGGGGAGACAATCGGAGGAGACAAAAAATAGGGGAGGCAACAACCGGGTAGGCAACAACGGGGGGGGGGGGGGGGGGGGAAGAGGAGGGGGGTAACACAATAACGGCGGAGGCAACAGTGGGGAGAGGGGGGTGGTGGTGAAGGTTTGCTACTAGAGAAAAGGGACAACAATCCAGCTCTGGTCAGTTGTTGAAATACACTTAGTTTAGAGAGGTCATTTGAGTGAATTTGATTTCATTTTATGTCATTGATAGGTCAATTGGTACAGGGGGAATCATTCAACCCGAAGAATTCATTCATGGTATTTGACCTACTTATTTGGAAAGGGTCAATCGAGTATACACCCAGGTCGAAATTCCAGTTGAACCTAGTTAAATTGGGTTTAACTGGAACTAGTTGAAACCAGTTGATAAACTAGTTAAACACAGTTAAAACCAGTTGGTTTAATATGGAAAATGGACAGAAACCAACTGGTTTATAATTTCAACCTAGTTGAACACAGTTAAACCTAGTCCAAACCAGTTGGTTAATATGGAAAATGGACCAGTTTGATCACTATCCAGTTGAACCAGTTGACCCCAGTTAACTAGGTTCAACTGGAATTTTGACCTGGGCAAATGTGTTTTTTAGATTCTCAAGGTCAGGTTTCTATTCACCTCTAACACAAACCTTGTCCATTAAAAGGAATAGTTTTAGAGATAATTGACCTTAAAGATTGCTAATTACCACCTTATTTAAATATGCAAATTAGGTCAACTCTGGCTTGAAACTCTTGTCCGATTTTGGATGTCATCAATAACCACCCAATAAACAAGAATCATCAATAAAACACTCTTTTGCAATTTTTGTGACTCGACATGAAAATTTTTCCTAAATCTGGTCCTCTATATAGTAAAATTCACGCTGAAAGGATTGAAGGATTGTGTCACTGTATGTACATTGTATGTCTAGGCCTGGGCGACTAGTGCGACTATGTGTTGTAGTCGCGACTATACCGATTGTATCACTCATGACTATTCATGGCAACATAATTTACTATTGAAACACAATCAGACATCAGTGACACATTTCCTTCAATCCTTCAGCACGAAATGATTTACCATATTGCCCCTGCGGAACAAAAAATGTTGCATTGCATCTTGCGAATTAAAAATTAGTCGCTACTATTTGAGGTGCGACTAGTTGAGTAGTAAACTTCACTAGTCGCTCAGGCCTACTGATGTCTGGTTGTATTTGGTAGGTACATTATGTTGTCGTGAATAGCCGTGACTGTGAGCAACACAAATGGTTCAGCAAGCAGAAAGTCACAACTATTTTTGTAGTTGTGGTGGCTTGATTTACCGAGTAGTTGAATAATTGCAGTCGCAACTCAACTAAGCAATAAATAGTCGCGATTTTGACATCATTCACAATGCGTACCACTAGTCGCCCATCACAGCTTTTCCCACAGCAGTATTTAAAGTGCACATAGTTATCACAGCAGTTATACACAATACTGTTTGTACTATGTACTTGTGTGAGCGGCTGAGCCTACGACCGCTCTTCTACTGTACATTGTTGGGTGCAATACAGTTTTCATCTGATTATCTGTGTCTTAGATAGTTAGTGGCAATTGAAAGACCATGTTGCTCATCTCGCCCAACTCATCTCGCCCAACTTTTCCACTTATCGTGGAGTCGATAGCGAAACAACCTCAAAGTTCAAGCAAGGAGCTCATACTTCCTTCGAATGCTAATGCGAAGTGGATTTTGGTGAGGCTATACTTACAAGCTGCCCTTCCAATAGTGTGACACAAGAAAATTTGCTTTTTGGACGAAATAGCAGGAAGAAGGAGGCCTATATATAACAAGTTTTGAAGTAAGGTTTGTTCAGAGCAAATTAGGTGTTCACAACATTGACAACCTAAAATAAGTTTTCTATACAGATTCGATCAATATTGACAAGATTCTCTCCATCACTCACCACTTTGTGACAGTTGCACAATGACTTGCATCATTAGCAAACGTATGGTTGTATAATGGTATTGCTTTAGTTTTTTCAAGGAAACCCTCCATGGTTTATAAATTTTTGTACCATGCTCCATGGAGATAATCCGATTGTACGTATCCCTGGACACACAGTCCAACTGCATGCAGCACACAAAGAACTGATGAAGTTATCGCAACACAGACAGTCAGCAGAGGGAACTAGCTGGTATATTTTGACATAGTCGTTAATTCATTGCCATCTGGTTAGCAGATCTGTAGCTTCTGCTTAAACTTCAGCATTCACAATTGCGAAAATTATTCCTATTTTCTAACGATTCCTCCTCCACGACTATCACAGAGCTGCCAATACCATGTCATGCATTTTGACATTGCTGAAACGTAAACTCATAACAAGCATGACCCTGGGTCACAGAATACATTTTGCTAATAATATTAATGTAACATTTCCCAGAAAACTAGAAACTGATTTAGTACGCTTGAACAAATATGTCTTTAAATAGTCCAGACTTGAAGCACTGCATGGAATTAGAAGTATAAATATCTCTTGGAAGAGATAACTCCTGGAGCAGCCACACAGAATGAGCCGTCTCCCCACGAGCGTCTAGCTCTGGTTTCAGAGAGCCTGTTAATGTCAGAAGAGCGAAGACCAGAGCGTACAGGTATACGGTTATGTACATGTAGAAGCTCAGACGAGTAGATTGGAGCTTGACCGTTAAGTGCTTTTTATGTAGTCATGGAGAGTTTGTAGTTGAGTCGTTGATTTACCGGGAGCCAGTGTAGTTGCTTCAAGATCGGTGTGATGCGAGACGAAGACCGGGAACCAGAAATGAGACGAGCTGCTGTGTTTTTGTATTTTCTGCCGTCTGGTAATCTGTTTTTGAGGGAGCCCTTACAGTTTTGAATTATATAAATACAATGGAGTTGATGTTATCTTGATCCGGCAAGCAGGATACATGTCATCTGCATAAACTTGGTACATGAGGTTATGTCTAGTGATGATGTCCTTGATTGGAGGTATGTATACGGAGAAAAACTGTGGGAGTAGCACGGAGCCTTGCGGATTAGACAAGTGCATAGATACTGGTTTTGATGAAACGGTTCAAACTTGCACTGATTGGGTCCGGCCATGGAGATATGATTTGCACCAATCAATAACCGTGCGATCCTCCAAAGCCAAGATCAATCTGTCCCCGCAACATCATCTTATGATCGACAGTATCAAATTCAGAGCTTAGATCTAGCAGAACAAGACCCGTCAACATACCCCGATCCATAGCTTGAAGCACATCATCTTATTTATTACTACGATCGCACGCTGATTGGTTCGATCAGTTTCATTGGAGGGCTAACATACTATTGTACGCAGCCATTGGCTTTCTGGTGCTAAAGACAAACTTTGATGCTTTACACCGAAATTTGTTCTCTTTCAGACTCGCAACCAAAATGCTTGTAAATTTTAGCACAGCAAAGCTATTATCCAGCTGCAAGCTGGCAAGGAAGGCAACCTTAATAGAAATACAAACACGACCTTATAATAGAAATACAAAGGTGAGTGAACTTCTAGCAAATCTATACAATTGAGAGCGTTTTGCAAACAAGGGATCTTATAATAGCACAAAATCTTCAGTCGCTAAACTCAATGGGGATTACACAAAAATGCAACTTCAAAGAATCTATAAATACTCAGGACTTCAAAAAACCCCTGTTTGTTAATACAGTGTTTTACCCATATGAAACATGTGTGTTTCCTTACAACTTCCAACAGTTGAGAGGGTATTGTTCAGATTTCCCCATTGTTCGAAGAGAAGTCTGTTGAAAGGTATTGTTCTGGTTTCCGTATTGTTCAAAGACGTCCATGGAGAGGCATTCTGACTGATTGTTGTTCAAGACGACACAAAAATTAGCCAATGTCCCGATTTCCTTTTTGTTCAAATTAGTATATGGAGAGGTATTTTGGCCGTTGTTGAAGACCCGACAATGAACAATTGGTAATGTCTCTTGAATTGTGTTGAAAATGCTACCGAGTTTTAGGAGGCAATTGTTTTGATCAAGGTTGGGATACTGTTTCATCAGGGGGGTTCAGGATCTCAGCAATGGAGGCCGCTACCCACAAAATAAGGGACATGAAGACTTGGCCTCAAAAGAAGGTGCACACGACAATCAAGGTTTCTTCAGCCTCTGTTGTCCGGTGGGGGTTGGGTAGCAAAGATGTCAAACCATGGCCCAGGATGTCCAACCATGGGTAGGATGTCAAACCATGGCTAGGACCAGTAGATTCTATTATTGACAAAATAGGGACACCGCCAATATAGGGCTAGATAGCTCAGTTGGAAGAGCGGCACGTTAATCCGGAGGTCGTTGGTTCGAATCCCACTCTAGTCAATTCTTTGTTCAACCCCAAAAATCATTTACAAAATTTACCCAGTCAGTTTCCCTTGTGGTTTATATTGATATCTGAAACAAAAAGTCGCATCCCCTTAAGGTGATCCCCTAGCTGCCGCTTCCCAGGTTGTATCGTAATTTGGGTGTGATCCCTGGCTACACGGCAGTTAACGGTTGTATGGCTTCTAACTGGCACCCCGAACAAAGATATTGACAAAATAGGGACACCGCCAATGTAGGGCTAGATAGCTCAGTTGGTAGAGCGCCGGCACGTTAATCCGGAGGTCGTTGGTTCAAATCCCACTCTAGTCAATTCTTTGTTCAACCCCATGAATCAAAATTTGTTTGAACCCCAAAATAGTTAAGGGCAATATAGTTTACATGTGTTCACCTCCCACAACAACATAATTTCAGTCTTATTAATTTTTTAAGAATCTCATCCCTGGGGGGGGGAGCACTCCCTAAGAATAATAATACAAATTCCTACAAATTGTGTGAATGTCAAACGCCTTGACATGCTGCAATGTTTTATTACTCATTGACATTTTTAAATGTTGGCAGCTATGTGCAGGGAGGCAGACCTTTTTTAACAAGTTTCTGGAAATTTAAATTAACACCACTCGTACATGAACATGTATTCCAATAATATCAAGCAATAATTGCATTTTACCTGTAAGCCCATTTTTTGAGCCAACGACCCGTTAGTGATTGTTAGGATGAATATGCCAGGCTCATTATTCTGTCCAGTTCCAATCCCACAACCCAACTTCTTGCCAGTCTGAAGATTGACAAATACTTTACGATCTGTCTCTTTACTAACTTCATTGCTAGTCTCCAATTCAACCTGTAAATTCAAAGAGAATGTTAAACATTAAGTTGCTAAAATGCACTTGATTTTGAAAAGGATATGTACTGTAAAATATTTCAACAAGAATATAACATAATAATTTGGATAACATGGTATGAAGAACAGCACACCAGAGAAAATTGCTTCTTGCATTTCGTCTATGAATATAATTTTGGGGCATTGAAATATCATTTCATGAGATGGCAACAAAATATTTTTTGAGAGCAAAACACAACAAAACACCTTTACATAGACAGGCTTCACAACACATCCAAAAAGGCACACAAAGAACATTGAACCTGGATAAGGTGACCTGGGGTCGATTTCACATTTAGAGTAAGGACTAGTCCTAACTTAGGACTAATCCTAGGAGATATTAAAAACTTAAGGCTAGTCCCAAGTCGAGATACATGTAAGACTAGTCTGAACTCTTTGTGAAATCCAACCATGGATTCTTCGTGAAAGTTTACCATTTTCCTAAACCTTTTGCAACTCATAAATCATTTTGAACCAAATTTTGTAATAATGGTGTATGACTATTTGTCCCTTCCAAATGTTGATAGTTACAAAATGATTAATTCTTTGTGTCTTTCATTTAAATGCCCCGTCTGAGCACAACTTTTCACAATGAGGCCTACCATGCAAGTCTATGGGATGGCGCACAAACAAAAAACACACAGCTTGTGTATTCATGTATATCTAGCGGCACAGCCTGTTGCCGCTTGTGACCTGTTCACAGCTGCTTAAAAAGGGGTTACAAAAGAACATAAAATTCATAAACTTGCTTATTCATCAGATTGGCTGCCAGTCAGCCAATCAAAACATCAGAAACAAAAGCGAATTGAATCTACAGTTCCTGTGACAAAACTATTCAACCTTTTTTAATTTGTTCACTTTTGAAAAATAAAATGTTCTAATTATTCCAAAATGTATGACACAGTGAACAGCCATAGACGCCTGGTGATTGCATTTCAAAATGAACAATGCATACCTGAGAGTGATTCTGGTTTCTGCTGACAAGCCTCCATGTAATTTGATCACTTCTTTCTGTTTTCTCAGGTAGCATACCAACACCTACCAACAGAATAATATACCATTACTCATTCACTCGGAATAAACCATTAGCTTTCGGAGAATTATCTGAGCCAATCTCATGAGAGTCACAAGATTAGTACACTACATGTACACCCGTACTTCCAGTCATTCTGTTTTGCATTCTTCCATGCACTCAAAAAAAGCAAATATCCATGTCAAAAACTTAGCTTAAATTTGAGTGCTCTTTGTGATTGACTTTACAGACCTTTACAATTTGTATCTACAGTCGACTCCCGTTATTACGAGCTCGCATATTACAAGGTTCCGGTTAATACAAGGTTTTTTGCCGGTCCGGAACTGCCCCATGCGAGTTTCAATGCATTAAAATATGGATTCTACGAGCACGGTAGTAGCGAGAACACGGTTATAACGAGGTAATTTGGGCGACCCATTACGAGCAAAACATTGTTTAAAACCCTTTTATATCGAGAACAATACAAAAACCAACAAAGAAAATACATGTACAACCTGTAAAGTCGTTATTTGTGGCTTTTAAGACATACAACTGTACAACAGAGGTGTAAAGTGGACGCTATGCTAGCAACACTAATCCGAAATCCGGGAGTCACTAGTCATCAGCAAGCACGGTTGTTAATTCCAAACTCTGGACAATGGTGGGTTAGGAAGCTTGCATGGTTCAAACAAGCGAGAAATCTTTAGAAAAGATACTGATCCACTGAGTTTATTTACATGTATAAGCACATGAAGCATTTTCAGACGCAAAAAATTACCCACAACCTACAAGCAAAACTAGTTGCGTGATCAATACTATTTAACGCAAAAGCAAGATTTTACCTGGTATCCCACTTGGCAATGATCGAACCATCTAACATGACACAGGTGTTTATCCAATGAAAATCAAGATTATATTTTTTGCTAGCTGCAGATAGATGTATCGCATGGCACACACATGCATGAGCATGAAATATGACCTGGAACAGCAAGATCTTCCCCTGGTGTCTCGCGTTAGCAATGAACCATCTACACTGCTGGTTACCCATGAAAATCCAACTTTAATTTTATTGACTGAAACGGCCGCAGTTTTTCACAGCGTGTGCAATATGCATTGCAGCAGCAAGATTTTCCCTGTCTCGCGTTAGCAATGAACCATCCAGCATTGAAAGGGTGGTTACCGATGAAAACCAAGTATTGGCAATAAACTGCCTGCGACCAAAGTTTTGCACGGGATCGGAAACTTCACAAAACAATAACGTTAAAATCTCACAAATTTTCAATCATGTAAAATGTAAATTGATTTTAAATCTAAACTGACTTAATTAAAACAGTTTTATAGCCTAATTTTGTGCTTGTTTGTGCTGTACATCACACACTACTATATGCACACAGTAGTCAATTGCAGCTCTGCCATGCATCTGTGTACACACGTGCGGACATTATGTCATGTACATGTAATACATGTCTGCACGTACACGTGTTGTGTGTATGCACAATTATGACGTTATGTATCTATATTTAGCGTGCTGTGTTTAAGGCGAGTTTCGGATAATACAAGGAAAATGGGCCAATCCGTCGGACCTTGTATTAACATGAGTCAACTGTATATCTACATATAAAAAAAAGAATTTGTTTTACTAACGTCTGACTTTCAGTTTGACGATTTTGCTGATAGACAAGGCAGCTATTACTTCACTGTGTGTAGCTCGCTTAATGTTATAACCATTCACACGAACTATTTCATCACCAACCTGCAAACAAAATTTAAAATTTGAACTTGATTCTATAAACATGAATTTTTAAGTCTGTCACAAATTTCAATCAATCAATCAATCAACATTTATTTCCATACAAACACAATATACAAATACAAACAATAGGATGTTACAAGACTGAAAACTGTATGGAGGCATGGCCCATTAAAGCAAAGCTTGTAAGCTGGGATGCCTTTTACAAAACAAAGGAAGGTAATAAGATCATTTAAATTATAAAACAAAGCGTATAGTAATAACAATAACATTAAAACGAGACGGATAAACGAAACGCAAAAACAAAACACCCAACAAGACAAACAAACACCTCATACTAACACCTAAAACAAAAACAAACAAACAAACAAACAATACAAATACCACAAGACGGCCACGACGATAGAACTAAACCAAAATAATGACAGAATCACAACTATGTTACATAATGGGAGACAATGTGTTTTTTGAAGGAGGCTGTGAATCGACCAACAGAGGACTGCGAGCGAATTCGCCTATCAATTGAATTCCAGAGGCGGGGCCCATGATAGCGAAGAGTGTTCATTGTGTAAGAAGTACGTGCAAAAGGGATTACTTCAGTTAGAAGAATTATTTTCCACATGGTTTTGATGTGGGTATGAGACAGTGTCACAAATTTGTTGCTGCACAAAGGAAAACTTCATCATTTAAACTATACACAAAAATACATTCCTTGTGTAAGATAATAGCTAAAATTAGACAAAATATGTCAGCTATAATAAACAGGTTTGTTTGAACATTTTTCAATTTGCAGAGGACTTACTTAAATAAACTTTAACTTTCTGTCCTACAATATAAACCACTGGTTAATTTTCATTCAGTCTTGCAAACAAACCAAGTTAAATTGGTATCCAGCAATTCTTAAACCCACTAAGGTCGCCAACTAAGGTCACCCAACAAAGTCAGTTAGAATGTTACACACAAGTTGTAGAAAAAAACACTAACAAAATATTTCTGTATTTTCAATTTTTGTTTTTATGTTGATTGAAGCTTGTACACAAACTGATTATTTGCCATACCTTGAGTCCTTTCTGTGAAGCCCATGACTTGGATGTTACCTTGGAAACAAACACACCAACATCAAACTCGACCCCACCTCTCAAGGAAAAACCAAGACTCTCAGATCCCTGGCGATCAAAGTGAATGCTTCTCAATTTTTTGCTGTAACAAGATAGTTTAATGTAGTTACATTTACTAATGTATTTAACCAAATTATAAAATTACTGATGAAAGTGGTCACATTGTTTTGGGGATAAATGTTTCACTAGAGTTGCATATATGTTTCTCTAATGAGTTGTACAATGTATGAACCCCAAAGCCAACAACATATCAAAACTACCCAACAGAAAGATAGCTCTTCCAATATAAAACAAATTAAAATAATTACAGCATAGAGTAAAAGACAGCTATACGTGATGCGATCAAGCAAAGTGAGTCGTTTGTCGACCCTTGTCATTTGTTATTTCTGTTAACACCTGAAAAGAGCAAAAACTATGCTTTAATAAGGGAATCAATGTGTGGTGAAGAAGTTTTAAACCCCACCCACAGATCGCGTGGGTGGGTCTCTGATCGATTACTTACCTGTAGAGCGAATACTACAAACTTGTGCATTGTTCCTTATGCCGGAAGGCAATAAACCAATAGTTTTACACACAATAGGGCCTCAAAAGCCCTGTCACCAACGCCCTGTGACATGCTCACATGTTAAGCATGTCCTCAAGTATAAACACTGAAGAATCTGGGGGAAGAAGGGAGGGTGCTCTACAGGTAAGAACATGTATATGATGGTAGACCCACCCACTCTACTTACCTGTAAAGCAAATGCTACAATTGCATAGACTCGCACCGAGAAAGTGGTGGGTATACGCGATGTCTACAGGGGCGTAGGACACGGGGAGTGCCTAAGAAGCCCAAAGGCCTATGGTCCTACCAGAAGACCAAAAGGCGGGCTCCATAACAGAAGACCCCACTTCAACTAACAGTTCAGCCCAGATACGTGGCACCGCGATATTGCAGGCTGACGAGCGTGGCCCTGGGCGCCCACGATTCTTGCGCAAAAAATTAGGGGGTATTGCCATTATGTTAAAAAAACATAACAGCAGAGATGCCAACATTGAATTTTAAAAAAGAGTTAGCATCTCCCAAAGTTAAGGGCGAGCGCAGCTTGGGCTCCCTAAACCGATGTACAATGCTAATTGGCTCATTTTCAGGCATTGTTCTGAAATAACCTGTATGCATCAACAGAACATGCAGCTACAAATGTTTATAATGGCCAGTGAAAAAAAACTGAAAAAACCCTGATTTCCCTCATCTTCTGACTTTGTTTCAAAATAAATGTAACATAAAAAAGGGTGGCCTCACCTAAATGTTTTTGTTTTAATGATCAAAAATTAAACAACAAGCTATTGGAAGAGAGAAAAAAAAGAAGAAAAAAAGTGTCCGGATTTTGGGCAAAAAATGCGTGTCCGGATTTTGGGCATTGTCTGGACATCGGCGCTATAATTACTAGTAAGAAAGCATGGAAACTGTCTAGCTTAGATCTCACAGGCCACTCAGTTGAAGGTATTTTTGTTCAGAAGGTCTCCTTTTTTTGTCGCCATTATTTCGTACTTTTTTGCCAAGCTTGGATGAAGTACATGTACAGACAGCGTGGGCACAATAATAGTGGATACGTGAGGAATGAGGTTACTGTGACAGGTTAGCTCACACACAACCTCATACCCCACGCACATGTGCACTATTCCCCATCGTGTAATAGAGATCAATGGGTACGATCTTGCAGCAATGCACTAACGTAAAAAATGCACACTCAGCCAGCCAGCCGGGGGGGGAGGGCATGCAACAATACGTCCACTATACACAAAGGTTTGAGACACGTTCATTGTTCGAGTGAATTCGCCGCTATTATTCAACACTGCGTTCTAAAATTAAAAGTGTTTTTTCTTTTCTGTTACAATTACTTTGATATTTTGCTTAATTTTCATTTCCACTTAATAGTTCATTCGTTGTTTGCATGTATTGTACGATTTAATAACATTATATGGGGCGGCTTGTTTAGCGTGTTTTATTGAGTACTTCAATTAGGCCCCTTGGTAGTGGCCGCTAAAGGTACACCTATAAAAAGTGCCCATAAGGCGGCCAGCTCCCTAACTTCATGCGCTTGGATGGGGCCCTTGGTTGCCAGCCAGCCGCGTAGCGGATGGCAGTTGCAATCCAGCGTGAGATAGTATACCGGTCGAAAGGGCTAAATAAAGCATGACCCATACGAAGCGATCTCATACAGCTCATGTACCACTTGAGTGCCTGGACCACAGCTTATCCTTTGCCTCTGATGAAAAGGACTTAATGTCCATGACGAAAATGTCTGGAAACTGGTCAAGGGGACCAGGCGAACGCCGCCTGGTTCCCATCAAATGTTTCCTGCCTCCACCGACAATGAGTGTAACTCACTGCGCCGTCGGGAAGTAGCAACAGCCAGGAGGAACGGCATCTTGACGGAGAGCTGCAACAGTGTTGAGCAGTCTATTGTTTGGTAAGGAGGCTTCGTCAAAGTTGATAGTACGCTAAAGAAAACCCAGGACATGACAAGTTTGCGTACTAGGGGATGGGTAACATCCCCTTGATCAGTTGGCTGATGGCCCGGTTTTTGGAGACAAGAACGACCGTCTGGAACCCGGGTTGGATTGCGGCAATGGCGGGCCGGTAATTCCTTCCCAAGCCCATTGAGAGGCCGCTGTCCAAGAGGTATACCAAGAAATCCAGGCATAGCACATTTTATCCCTTAAGGATCAAATGCTTTATAACTCAGAGTACAGTACATGGATTTTTTATAGGTCACATTGTTTACATGTGTACAATAAGCCAGTGCAAATGTTAAACATTACGTTTTGCCTTTTTTGATAAATAGGTCACCACACAGGGTTTGTGGTTGGTTGATCTGAATATGCATTAATATTGATTTAGGGCATGACACTATTGGCCAATCAGTAATAAGCAAGCTCTAGGCACAATTTTGTACATGAAAGTCCATTGTAAATTTTGTGACAAAATGAGGTTTAGGGGTTTCAGCCGAACAGCCAATCATTGAATTCCTTTTTGACCAATCAGGAAGGCACTCACTGGCCAATAGTTAGGAGTTTTAAGGGCAACCAATTAGGGTTCTTCTTTTATCAGGAGCATACAATTTTGGCGGGCTCTAGAGAAACCTCATGTCATTCTGTCACAGCCTGTCAGAGGATGCACATGTAGTGCAAAATTTTTACAATTTTCTTTCATCCCTCCTCCGCCCCATTTCGCCACCCTTTGTTGTTGCTGGTGGAGGCGTTTTTTGGTTTGGGGTACACTCCGTCAACATAACAAGGCAATCATGTTTATTGGTGGGGGTAATGTACAGTATAAAATGTTACATTTTAAACAGTAGTTGTGAAGTTCGGACTCGTTAACAGCACCCGGCTTTTACACTGGGTGCTTTCCACATGCTTTACACGGTGGAATGTTCCTGTCCCCTAGGTGATAACATTGTTACTGTATTATGTCACATAAGTTGTCTTTTTATCATAAAGCAAGTGCATGCGTTCATGCATTGTACATGCCCAATAATGGTAAAGTTTTAATGTTAATATTTGGCTTTGTTAAAGTGATTGGGGCCAAGGTGCCCTGTGCTAATGTGCACATATTATACATGGTGCTGGGACTGCAGCCCAGTGGCTTTAAAAGGCCTATTGGTTTTGGGCAAGTGTGCCCATTTGGTACGGGCCAAGGTGCCCATCTGGGTCATGTGTGCCCAGCTAAATTTGTTACCGGTATGCCCAGATCAAGTTGGTATCCGGTGTACATTTTACATTCATTGACATGTTTTGGCGGTGACATTGGTTCACAAAAATGTTTCAAAATAAAATTTTGGCTGTGGCATTTAGTCACAAAACCTCATGCTCAAAAACGGCTAAAATTGATGATTTTCTTTTAGGGACTGCTCTTCAGTAATCCTGGAAGACCTTTGAAGTCAAATCTTAGTCTATTTTTTAGCCAAAATAGCCCAATTCAACCAGTGTACCCCTGTTTGATCAGCAGAGTGTGGGTTTGAATCCCGGTCGTGACACTTGCTACATAAAGTTGGGTAGGTGCTTTCTACCAGCCAGGTTTCTGATTGATGGTACCCAAGCCTACATCCATATGGACTGTAAAGGGGGTAACTCGGAGAACGCCTAGCCGTTGGTGAGGTGCAAGCCAGCCGTGTCCCTACAGACTGTACCTGTGGGGTGACCGAGTAAGTAGGAGCCTGTCCGCTGTCCTCAAGTCGTCCTGTAAGTGAGGCCGTAGGTTTTGGAATGCCTCCAAGTCCTCCCTTGAGATGGAATCACCACCCTTTTTGCGGGGGAACCACTCGAGCTTGAATAGAGCTATGGGAATGTTGGTTTTAGTATGCCCCTGAGTAGACTCAGATGTAATATCAGAGACCCTCGGAACGCAGTGCTCAGAAGGCGCCCAATGGGGACTGTTCCCAGTGGCCAATCGCCTGTTCAGCTGAGAGCGCCCCAAGCCCGATAGCAGAGGCGAGACTGCCTGGTCGAGGCGGTTGTACAAAATAGACCATCCTAAGGCACTGCGGTATGCGCATACATGTGCGCTCGGGTGGTCCGGGTGCATCAAGGCTCTTTGGAGGGGTAATTCCTCTGGCCTGGGTGCAGCGAGTCGTACTGTGGAGGGGTAATTCCTCCTGCTGTGAATGCCCCGTAATTCCTCCGGCTGTGAATGCCCTGTATTCAGGCCTGGCACAGCGAGCCTTACTGTGGAGGAGTAAATCCTCCCGCTGTGAATGCCCTGTATTCAGGCCTGGCACAGCGAGCCTTACTGTGGAGGAGTAAATCCTCCCGCTGTGAATGCCCTGTATTCAGGCCTGGGCACAGCGAGCCATAGAGAGATAATCCCTCCGGCTGTGAATGCCCTGTATTCAGGCCTAGGCACAGCGAGCCTTACTGTGGAGGAGTAAATCCTCCCGCTGTGAATGCCCCGTATTCAGGCCCGGGCACAGCAAGCCATAGAGAGATAATCCCTCCCGCTGTGAATGCCCTGTATTCAGGCCTAGGCACAGCGAGCCATAGAGAGATTATCCCTCCGGCTGTGAATGCCCCATATTCCGGCCTGGGCACAGCGAGCCAACGAGAGATTATCCCTCCGGCTGTGAATGCCCCGTATTCAGGCCTAGGCACAGCGAGCCATAGAGAGATTATCCCTCCAGCTGTGAATGCCCCGTATTTAGGCCTAGGCACAGCGAGCCATAGAGAGATAATCCCTCCAAATGTGAATGCCCCATATTCAGGCCCGGGCACAGCGAGCCATAGAGAGATAATCCCTCCGGCTGTGAATGCCCCGTATTCAGGCCCGGGCACAGCGAGCCATAGAGAGATAATCCCTCCAGCTGTGAATGCCCCGTATTCAGGCCTAGGCACAGCGAGCCATAGAGAGATAATCCCTCCGGCTGTGAATGCCCCGTATTCAGGCCTAGGCACAGCGAGCCATAGAGAGATAATCCCTCCGGCTGTGAATGCCCCGTGTGAATGCCCCGTATTCAGGCCTAGGCACAGCGAGCCATAGAGAGATAATCCCTCCGGCTGTGAATGCCCCGTATTCAGGCCTAGGCACAGCGAGCCGTACTGTGGAGGAGTAATTCCTCTATGTGTGTGTGGGGGGGGGGGTGGTAGTTGACCCCAACATGCAAAGAATTTGGCAAAAATATTTGACAAAGTATTTAGTTTAAATAATATTAAGTTTTAGCACTACAAATGAGAAAAATAAGTCTCAAACGTGTGATGATTATTTTATCATTATGTTTTTGCAAAATTGTTTCCGTCACAGCTGTGCAGGACTATAGGGCAAAAATAAGAAAACTTTATGGCTGCATAGTATGAATGTGGCAACAGGCACTGAAGAAAATGAGATTGAACATTTTTGTTTATTGGAGAAACAATTTACGATAGGTTGGATTGGATATTTCTTCTCAATAAGTTCTTGGTTTGTACACCTTAGGCCAATGAAATCTTCTCTGAAATCTTGTCTTAAAATTGTAAAATCACGAAAAAGCAAGAAGAGGTCAAGCTACCCTGTAAGTAGCCCTGGCAGCCTTATACTTTCGCATTGTACTACAGTGACGTCCTGGACATCGGGGTACATTTCTGGGGCGGAAAATTTTCACAGCTTCATAACTCAAATCTTACCTGCAAGAAAGCACCAATTTCTACAGATTCACATTCCATGGGAGCATATGTTTTTCTGCGATGGGTTTTGATCGTAAGTTATTCTTCACAAATCCGTCATTTTCATGAAATAATGCAGCTCCTAACGTTAAGGAATTCCCATTTTTGTTCGTACTCTCACAGTCTGCCGTGTGTACGCAAGACGCACGATGCGCAAATTTTGAGTTGTGTTGCGTGTTAACGCTGTGCAGTCAAGATACGGTAACCAATAATTCATGCGTCTAAGCTTGCATCATGCGTCTTGCACAACAACAGACAACACAGTGAGAAAACGATTGAAACAGGAATTTTTTAAAGTTGGAAGCTGCATTATTTCACGAAAATGACGGATTTGTGAGGAAAATATGAAGACCAAAACCCACTGCAGAAAAATGTATGCTGCCATGGAATGTGAATCTGTTGAAATTAGTGGCTTGTTGCAGGTAAGATTTACGCTATGAAGCTTTGAAATTTTGCCGCCCCAAAAACGGGCCTCAATAGTTAGGACTCTGTATCTGAGTACAGAGGAAGAGTCCTACATATAGGGCTACCCTGTAAGGATCTTGCAGCACTGCAGTAACACAAGTAAAAGGTTATTGTTATGTATACGTATTTAGGCAATTGCTAGTTAAGGTGGCATTTGCTTGCAAGAAACGAGCTTTTGCTTTTTCCTAAAACTAGAGCTTTGGCTTGCTAGCAACCGCTTATTTTTATGTGTAAAAATGTAAGCAAAAGCATTTACAAAAAAGTCATTGCTACTTTTTATGAATTCGGCCCATCGAGGCCTGATTCTTGACTTTGTCTCAGTAAAACTATCAAGAACCAGGCTTCGGCAGGTTTAAACCACTTTTTTAAAACCGATTCTACCTTCAACTTCATAACGGGTTTTTTTTAAACTGTAAATTTTTTGCTTTGCATTTCGCCGCTCGAACGTGATTTATGAGTTATTATCTTATCTTTACGTACGATATGTTTATTCTTGAGACCATTTGAAGTGAGCTTGTTTAGAGATTTATTATTTTGAAGTTTCACTTTTTGACCCATTAAGTTCACAGTTTATTACAAGCTCGGGTAATTCAATGGAAATTAAACAGCGATGGACAAGTATAAAAATTCCTTCACCTAGACTATAAACGATCCTATAGGCAGTATAGTTTTCCGGAAATATTTCACTTTATCTTCGGATGGGGATTTACCGGGTTTAATCCCTGTTCGCCAGGATTCAGTTCCACAAACAATATCCAGTTTGATGTATTCAATGGCTGCGGCTAGTTCAGCTCTTTTAGCCAGCACACCGTGGTAGAGTATTGTCATAAATCTGAGGTGTTTTTTTGGTTGGTAGATTGGATGGTAAGAACTATGTGACAATGTGCTGTCAAGACTCTGCGGTCTTGTTCAAGCTGGTATTGCACTTTGTCCGATTTTGGTTTGAAAAGTGATACAACGTTTACTTAAGATGTTTGAGTACGGTGGTTTGTGGCCGTGGTTGGTGTAAGTTCATATCTGTGAAATATAAAACTATCACAGTTGATGCTGTCACTTGTATGGCATTTCCACTGAATGCTTGAGTGGTTTAGTGATTCAAAATCAGTAGAGCACAATTCAATACAATGCTCCTGGGCGCTGAACAATTAAATGAAAACATATTAAAATCCATACAATTAAAACACCCAATAGAAAATACAGTATAGACACTGGGGTTCTTTGTGTGGGGGCCTGGGTTGGTAGGGATGTCACCTGAGAGTAGCAGTAACACTGAGCTTCGATCATGATTTACAGATGGACTATATATATGCAGTTGATGGCGCTTGGCAGGTGTACAACAGCAGCGAAAAACACAGCTGAATTACAAGGTGAAAAACCATTTCCTTACAGTGCATGATAGATATTTTGGCACCTGAATCTACAAAAAAAAATACTTTGAAAATGTTCTACCCAGGTCTTGTCCTGTTGTTTCGCCGTAATGGAATTGCAGACATACGAGGCATCACATACATACATACATTTAACTTATAGTAGATTTATCATTTGATAAACACTGTGATAACCAACACCATGTGATTAGCCTTTTCTCACTGACACTGTTAACATTGTCTGACTTGCACATTGTATGTAATAAAGTTACCTATGTAATGAAGGGATTAGCTGATTGTAGAGAGCCTGTTGAGATGGCTGGATGAAAGGACGCACTTGATCAAACAATACAACTCGATGTGGATGGCTAACCACTGATCCCAAGCAATCCACAAACTTTGACACTTCATGATTCCTATCAGATTAAAAACAGAAATTGCAACATGGTTTAAACATCAAAAGATGTGAATTATCGATGGTCTTCATCCATGGACAAATCTCATTAAGGAATTATTCCTGCAGTAGGTCCTTAAACTTTGTTTCTGGCTTTTCCAAAGGTCTTAAAAAGACGAATTTTGTTTACCTTTCTTTTGTTAAAGGTATTTTATTAATGACAAAAGTAAGGACCCAGTCTTCACTGTGTGGTAATGACCTTGGTTTGGTGCACCGTGTTAGATAGCGAGCCGTGCAAGCCGTGTTAGCACAGCCAGTTGGGTCTAATATTTTCAACTTTATGTTTTTATTTTGTTCATGGGAAATTTTTAAAAACCCCAAACATTTAAACTTTGATTTGGTGTTACCAGATTTCCTTCTTCTTTTAGAATAAAAAATTTGATTGAGCCTGCACATAAACGACGCAATCGTAAAAAGTTCACTCAAAGGTGCCGCGAAAACGCTTACCACATTGTGATCACACTAAACACAACGCACAATCACAGAGTACACAATGCCGTCTTTGTTAATTTGTATGCAATAAAAAATGAAGAAACATTAAACCCTAGACGCTTTTCGAAACAATACGCTGGTGTGAGAGGAAACGCCATCTAATGATAAACAAACGCGATAGCAGACAATTATACAATGTACAAATGCCTTGAGAATGAAGACTCGACGTGTTATGGCTTAAGAATGTAAAGGAAAAAAGTTTAAATGTTAAAGAAATAAACATTTTGTAACGATATGTGACCCAGGTTAGTAATATGACGAGGTAATGGCTTTTTATGCCTTTTTAGGGCCAACAGCCCGGAGCACCTCTTATTTTTTTTCGTTTTTTTATTATATTTTTTATTGATACTTCTTCTTCTTCTTCTTCTTCTTCTTCTTCTTCTTCTTCTGTACGTCCCTTGTCTGCTAACAGAAACATCTTTCCAAAGATCGTATGAACTTGAAACTTCACACATAGTTAGATATTTATTAGGACAAGAAACCGTTGAAGTTACGTCATAATGACGTCATCTGTTCTTGAGTTATGAAAAGTTTATTATTTCAAAAAATCACAACTCTTGATCTACATGATGGATTCTTACAATCAATACATCATCGGAAAGGTCATTAAAAACTCCGTAAATGCCTCACAGACATGACCCCATTTTGACCTTGTCTTCCGGTTCAAAATTGAGGTTGAAATATTCCACCATTGGTCGTGCGTAAAGATTTTACACGTACAACACGTGTTGAGTCACGCTTCAGTGCTCATCCATAGAGCGCAATTCTTCGCGTATAATAGTCTTCGTTCAAGGCGTTTTCAACATACAGTTCCTTTACGATTACATAGTCTGTTCTGTACAGTCGTCAATATTTCACAAGTTTATATTTCCTCACCACAGAAGCTATTTTGACAATCTATACATCATATTGAAGGGCTTTACGTTCTTTACAAAAACAGATATGTTGGTGACCTTCTCGTGACCTTTTGACCTGTCTAAACCGGCAGTACCTGTAATATACTTTGAAAAGGCGTCATGTAATGGCTTTGGGTTGATACATACACCTTTTGATGCTTTACCATTACAGAATACAACTCTGGCAAAGGTCTGTTTTTAAAAAATAATACCGAATATGTCACCAAATGTAAGAGTGCCCTCTAGCGGCAGATTAAAAACATCTCAAAATATACCTCTACTATGTCTGTGGTAGAGTTTTTGATAATTGTTTCAAAATTGTTATACATAATCTCCCTCATAATAGCAACTTATATGTCGAGTCTTAGCTTGATGACGTCATCATTGCTTTAAAGGTGCACTTTTTAAAGCTGTGTGTATGCCAAACCAAAAGTTCGACTGAGGTGAAACTTGGTGTATTGTTAGTTTTGTTTATTACAAATCTTGAGATGAAGCAAGTTGCAATATTTGTTTTTTACATCAGGCTTTTTACTCCCGGAAACCGAACACCTAGAGTTTGTTCACAAACTCTCAATTTCTAGTTTGCAATTACATTACAAAATAGTAATTTATTCCATTGTTTTCGTGCTTAATTGATTAGGATACATGTAGTGTAGAATTGCATATTGCATAATTGCATATATCTATATAGACCAGATTAGAGCTGTGAGTTTAAGTACAGGGTGTATCACAAATAATATTAGTCAAGGACAAAGTGTAACGTAACTAACTGTAACGGAACTAACCTTCATTTAGGGCAAATGCCTGGAACTTATAAGAGTTTTTTTTTTTTTTTTTTTTCCCTACTAAAACCCTTGTAGTTATCGAAATAGTAAAGTTTGTTTCAGCTGTATACCCTGTTTGAGGAAACTTTTTGTTCAAAGACATGCAATTTGTTTCCATGTCCCTTTTTTGTGACGTAACTAACCAAAATTAAAATGATTATAACAACTGAATAAATGTGTCTAGAAGTTTGTAATTTTTTTGTATATTAGGTCTAGCCAAGATGTAGCCATGGTACAAAAATGCAGACTTGATAGGCTTTCATATTAATATTGGAGACCACAGAGCTGTGCTAAGCAGCTAAAAGTGTAACAAAACTAACTAACCATGGAATTGCCCAAATGATGCCATCTACGTTGCTCGAAGCCATGAAGCAACTACCAATCAACGTAAGTCCCTACCAGAAACAAGCCGCAACACAAACACAGCCGGCACAACTGAAAAGTCCATAAATGCATCACGCACAACCAAGACTGCCAGGAAAAGGAAACAAACAGCCTACATGCAACAATTGCGGCCGAGTGCACGAGCCAGTACCAAAGAGCAACTGCCCCGCCTATGGCCAAACTGTGGGAAAGACAACCAGCTGGCAATCAGTATTCAGGTCTGGGAAACCCCCAAAACGCAAATGCGCCCCAAATCTTCATGCAGACGAGTGCACTACCTTGACGAGAATGAAATTGTTGATGAATACCTCACCATGGGCACCATAGAAGTCGGCTCGTCCAATGCCACACAAGAGATGAAGTTTATGCAACGTTACGTATTTACCAGAAAGGCAGAAAACCAACCATGCTCCGGTGCAAAGTAGGCACTGGTGCACAGAGCAATCTTTTGCCAGTCAATCTATTCCGCATAATTTTTCCAGAGAAATTGGAGAGTGATGGAAATCCAGAGCCCCGCACTCTGGAAACTAGCAAGATGACACTCACTGCAGGGCGGATCCAAAATTAAACAACTGGGCACAGTGAAAATTCCCTGCATGTACAATGACACAAAGCACACTGCGTTTTCTACAACACTGATGCAGCAGGCCCAGCAATCCTTGGCCTAAAGACATGCCAAGCCCTGAACTTGATCACACTTCACTGTGCAGTGGAAACAAAAACTGTGGTGGAGAATGAGTTAAGAGTCAGTTCAGGTAAATAATTGACATAGTTGCTCACGGTCAAAAAATGATTTTTTTTTTATACTTTGTGGGTGGAAGGGCCTTGGGGTGCAAGTAAACAAAATTGCATTTTCAATTCTATATATAGCACGTTGCCATGGTTACGGCTCATTTTGTTTTTTGGCCATTTTAGGCCGATTTTGGGGTCTGAAAAACTGGTTTTTAGCTCATATTTACAACTCCACCCCACCAAAATGCAAAATTATTTCAAAAAACCTTTTATATCACTACAAAGTATCATCCTTGGCCTTCCTTGAGAAAAAAAATTATTGCTTTAAATATCACCCTTGTGCTATTTTTGCATCATGCATTACAGTATGTTTTTAGAACTTGCAAAATTGACATTTTTACCCTATTTTTGGACCCCAAAATGTCAACTTGCCAGGGTCTCAGAAAATTTTCCTTTCGGCTGTGATTAGGGCCAACATTGGTCTTTCCTTATCTGGTGTCAAAAACTTGGGCAATTGTATCCTGTTGTGACAGTACTGCCTCAACACTAGACTTTTTTCCAAAAACAGGAAAAATGCTGAAGAGTTGTTCTTGCAATAAAACACATTTAATGTGTTGTAATTAGTGAATGGTAATTAAAAAAAACAAACACTGACCTCTGACCCCGAAACATGGCCCGCAAAATATATACGTTTTTCAAGCCGTCAAAACGATCGTCCGTTTATGCGCGATGCACAGCAGTTAGGCTGGCGCCGTAGCCAATGGCCTGGTAAACCTACCAGAAGAACACAAGGTAATATACCGTTCTCTACCATACGACAATGTGTGAAATGTAAACACACCATTTTGCTGTCAAAATGGATCGCCGAAAAACACAGATTCAGCTCATTGCTCTACGCAAAGAGATGATTGAAGACACGTCCAAAAAGAAGGAAAGGACACCTCGCCAATCAGGGTAAGAATAATGTAGTGGGACATGGACTAGCCGACGAGAGAGAGAGAGAACGGACCGTGATTGTTTATACCCAATGCAATGTTATTGTTAGTTATTATTGTGGACATGACACGTAAATTCACAGCCATGAGACAGCCGCAGCACTGAGTTGTGAGAGGTACATGTACTATGACTAGTTTACATATAATTTTGTAGATCTATTCACTCGGTGCATAGATGGGGGTGGGGATTTGAATTGAGTGCCCAGCGTACTAATGACTTGGCATAATTTACCCTAATTTACTTTGATGCTACAATTAAAAGAGTCGTTTATCTGGCTGGGAAGGGGAGGGCTTTTGTAAAAATTGTAGAAGTACATTTTAAAAATAGTACAGATTTATGAAATGTTTTTTGTATATTTTTAACAGTTTACCCAAAATATTGTACCCAAGTCAACTCGTACCCAAGTCAACCCGAATTCTTTCAAAGAAGTGTGACCTTTCAAACAATAAAAAATAAAACTTTCGAGAACTAATATAATAAGTTATATCAATGGTTTTCAATTTCTTGTTGAAGGTACTATGTGAGCAGATGCCAGGACTTGGCGTAAACATCTTGGAGACCTCATCAAACCCGGCACCTC
Source organism: Asterias rubens (assembly GCF_902459465.1). Taxonomy (NCBI): domain Eukaryota; kingdom Metazoa; phylum Echinodermata; class Asteroidea; order Forcipulatida; family Asteriidae; genus Asterias; species Asterias rubens. The sequence goes on from NC_047082.1 coordinate 5,891,533, forward strand.
CAAGTCCACATCATCCACCTCCGCAAAGCTCTTGCCAAGCTGGTGGGTTTGTACCAACTGTAGGGAGATGCCAACACAACAGGACAGGTCATGCTGCAAACAAAGGCCGGATGAATGCTTCTCAAACTTGGCAGTAAGAGACTGATTATTTCATACTGTCAATGGCATGTGCATGTATAACAATATACACATGTACTGTCAAAGCAGTCCAGTTTTGTTACATGATATTTTGATCTGTGTGTCCCCCCCCCAAAAAAAGGAAACAAAGTAAATGTGTAAACAAACATTTAATAAGGAAACACAAATTTAAGCTTTCATTCATTGTAGTTACTTGTAAACAGCCTCCTTCGCCAACGTTGCATTACCAAAATACTTCACACTGAACAGCCACATCCTAATAACATCATGTCTTTGACCAGCAGCCGATTTCACGAAACTTTACGCGACTGCGTAAGTCCACTTGTGCAACATTTATGCAGCAACTTGCGCCATTAAATTGCGCAAGTGGACTCACGCAGTTGCGTAAAGTTTCGTGAAATCGGCTGCAGGGAGGTAGTATTTGCTAAAATGTCACTTTAATGAATCAACATCAAGTGCATGGGTTTTATATTCCATATAAATGTACAAATAACCAATTTTTATTTTGTTAATTGTTTCAAAAATTGTTGTGTTTATATTTGAAAAGATCTTGAGGCACCTTGTTCTGGACCACCATTAGAGTTGGCACGACATCACAGGAATGACATGTACACCAGGGCAGCAAGATATACACAACAAATGACTTTGCCACCCAGCCAGCCTTCACAGACAACATGTGTCATGTCAGAATGGTACTGGAAATAGAGTAACACTACCTGGTTACTGTGTTTGTAAAATCAGGGGTATATTTCCAGATAGTTTCAACTCTCATTTACACATGATTTATGCAAAACAGGTTTAACAAATGGCAATATTTCCCGTTGTCAACAAGTAGATTCTTATTCCTAAATTAACACATGTCAATACTTAAACTTATTATTATTTTTTTTTTTGCACATTACTTATGTCAACAAGTCATTGAATGTGATGTGAGCAGAGTTTGTTTTCATCACAACGACATATGATTAAGTTTAATTTGAAGTACATGGCCAATTGTTTATACAATCATATTTATTGTATTATTTGAGATTTCGATATTTTGTAACAAAAAACACACAAGAACAACAAAATGCAAAAACATAAACAATCTGTATTCAAATAAATTTATCTGAAATATCTTTATTCTGTATTCATAAAGAGACATGGATCATAGATGCAACAAGTTTGATAAACACAGTGCAATTTCAATTTTTTAACCTTAACCCTTGCAAGTGTATTTTGATTTCAAACCACATGCCTGTTATGAAATGCTGTTTTAGAATGATGTTTTAGAACTAGTCATATTGTTGACTAGCAGACCATGTTAGTTCGAATAAGTAAAAGTTTTAAAGGAAAACCACCCAATTTCAAGTCATACTTGTGTTGATCATTCTATTCTACTTTTAAAACATCCTTTCTAACCATACAATGCATTTTACAACCAAATCACTCGATTTAAGGCATTGGTCTCTCTAAAGGGACTTTATACCTTAGATGTTGGTAATTACTAATTTGTGATCATAAAACTCACTTGATAAAGTCTACATGATGAGAGGCATGTCAAAGGACTTGTTTCTATACTGCAATGGTGTTTTTCTTTCACTGTTTCTTGCAGCTTTTATTGCCAAATTTAGCCCAAATTGTCACAGGTTTATTATTTTTATGCATAAATATTGAGGAGATACACCAACTATTACTAAGGATACTGCATGGGACTATAGCGTTCTTTGACAAAGGACAAATTTAATTAATGTTTGCAAATACATCGTGTACTGCTGTGAATTGTAAAAACATGTCTCAATAAATTGACCATATTGTTTTATAAAGTTCCTATAAATTTGTGACAAAGATTCTATTTGATTACATACAAACTCTAGAACTTGCCAATAATGCTAATAATGCACTGACCTTATGTCTTATGCACACCTGTACAGACATTTTTGTAGCCAAATTGTGGAAATTAAATTTAAGAAGTGGAAAATCTGGATTTGTGTTTTGCTACAAGTTCTTCTGTTGGTAGTAGTGGTGGTGGTATTAGGGGGGGGGGGGGGATGGCGGCTGTGGGTAGAAGCCATCCTTGCACCATTAGCGGTAAGCCTGGGCGACTAGTGTCGGACTCTAACTATTGAATCCTTAGTCGAGTCACGACTATTGTTTTCAACTATCCGGTTAAACGTGCTTCAAAAATAGTTTAAAAAAATTGTGTCTACCTGTTTGGTGAACCAATTTAGTCGCTCATTACTATTCATGACAACATAATTTACTTACAGAACACAGTCAGACATCAGTGACACAAATCTTCAATCTTTTCCGCTTGAATTAGACTATATTGTGCTTGCGGCACACATTGCCACAGTGCATCGTGATAATTAAAAATTTGTCGCGACTAGTGTCGTAGTCGCAACTATTGGATGGAGGTGCGACTTGTCGATTAATAATTTTCACTGGTCGCCCAGGCCTAATTAGCAGAGTTTTCCTGTCCTGCGAAGAAGCTGGTTGTCATCTAACCGTGCTTGGAAAACTTCTTTGATGTATGTGTACTCTTTCTTGTCCATACCGGCTTCAATAATCACATCACCACCCAACTTTCACTGTGACCTGGCAATCAAGTATCAATACAAAAATGTTACAAAATAATAAAATTGTTCCCCGTTTCTGATTTTGTTTTGTAATTTTTGAAAAGAGTTTTTCTAGACTATGGCCCTTTTTGAAACCACGGCTTTGGCTTTGGATTCAGCTCGGGCTAGCTTGGCCCCGCAGATGTTTGGACAATACTGAGCGTGCTTTGGGTAGGGATTCAGACAAGAGGACGGAGTCTGAAGCCGAATCCAAAGCCGAAGCCGTGGTTTCGAAAAGGGCCTATTGAAGCTTCATTTTTGTGGACAAGAGTATTACTTTATTTTAGCTTTCCTTGCCAACTACCATTTGCAGTATGTGCTCCCTGTTCAGATGCATCGCACAGTAAATTTTGCTGTCAAATGATTCTGAGCAATGTAAACAGGAGCTACCTCAAATAGTACCGTCCAAGACCAAGGTCAAGGAATTACATCCCCATAATAGACATAAACATTATTTTATAAAACAATGAATGTATACCCCGAAGAAAGGATCATGTTGGCAAATAAGACAAGTGACATCTATCCTATGGCGATGGACTAGTATTAGATAGACACCACTGTCCTGTTGCCCTGTGACTCTACACATGTACATGCAAACAGCATAGAGAAAGGACAGAGAAGTAAAGTCCCTGTAATTTTGTATCTAAAGTCGAACTGTGGGGTATATGTGACTCGCAATTGCATACTATACTTACGCGGTAAACACGGTAAACGCCTCTCCGACATGTCTGAGCAGATGTTTTATGAGAGGATGAATTCTCTAGCTGTAGTTTTGTTTCAACTCCACTCGCTAGTTGGTATTAAATAATCTCGTCTTTTTGCTGCAAAGGCCCGAGGCAAAAAGAGACACACGACTACAGAATCACATGCACTATTAGTATTAGTAAAACGGGTACTAGACATTCTTTCGTGTACAAAGTATTCGCATTACTAGACTGGCCCCGCTAAAATCCTACACCGTACGAGCAAGAACGGGGAGTTCAGTGCGTCTGGGGAGGTCTGGCCGCGGGGGATGATGGCCCGCTGGACGGCAGCCGCTCGGCCCCGGGACGTGGGCTGAACTTGCTGCTTAGATAGATTTATAAAAAGTTAATTCAACGTAGGCCCTTTTATTTTTGTTCATGAACTGTTTTTTGTTGTTGGTAACCATGGAGGAAGAGATAGATACAAATGGGGTTCGTAAAATGGTTAATAATTGCTCAGTCGTATAGTTCAAAGGCTGCGACTGGAAATAAGACTAGTGAATTTGGCGGCCATTTATGGGAGTCAAAATCTTGACCCCCATAAATGGCGGAGCGTTTTGTTTCGAGAAAATTAGCAAAAGCGAAGCATTTCTAAGGCATGTTTGTGTATATCATTATATTCTACTTTTTTAACATCTTTCCAACCGTAATCATTTTACATCAAACGCTTGTCATAGCCCAAAAACGCCCAATAAAGCGCAACCCGAAGCCAACGTGTCCCTTTAATTGTTTATTGGTTCTCAGAATATTTCCCTTTTGGTTGTGATTGGGCTATCATTGTGGTTTGCATGTCTGCTGGGGAGAAACACTTTCGTTTGTTGTATCCTGTTGTGACACTTCTGCCTCAAGTTTGAATTGATAAAAAACAAAAACGAGCATGCTTGTTAAAAAAATATGGCACTGTTTCCATGCTCTTTAAGTAACATATAAAAAGTTTATAACCATGCTTTGCCACTGAGAGTTCTTGTTTTGTCATGACTACTTTAGTTGTACAGGTATGATTCACATTGCAAGAAGAGAAGTAGTGCGATGAGTATTCTTTACTATTCTTGTCTATACATGGCCTTATAACAGTCTTCTTGGTCCCCTGCCCGCTACCAAACTAAACATTTTCATCCCTATCAGAACAAAGAGGCTCTAAAAGTGAGCAAGTACTGTGTCCAAAGTATCTAAATGGCCATTCATCTGCTTTGGCCTTCTGTAAGCAGTTCCCCCATCCATGGTGGGGTTCCTTTCAATTGTACTGTTGCAAACATTAAAAGAGTTGGTTTATTTAACGTGATAAACAATTCAGCAGGTAATGTTTGACAATGTTTTTTGTTGATCGTTCTCAGAGACATATATAATAGTTATGAACTAGTAAGATAGTGAATGGAAAAAATAATCAAACTAGCCTGAATAAACTTTTGTCACTGCAAATGCATCTTACTTATTTATGTTGAGCAGGTGCAAGTATTTACAACTTCTTTCAATGTTGTTCCATTAAAGGAACACGTTGCCTTGGATCGGTCGCGTTGGTCTTTGAAAAGCGTTTGTAAACGTTTATTACAAAATGCATATGATTAGAAAGATATTTTAAAAGTAGAATATAATGATCCACACAAGTATCACTCAAAAACATCTTTCTAACCATGCATTTTATAACAAGCGGTTACAAACGCATTTCAAATACCAACTTGACCGATCCCAGGCAACGTGTTCCTTTTAAATGATCTCTTACGCTCATCTTGCAAATCGTTAGTATCATTGTTTTTAATATGATCTTGGCAAACTTTTCCAACACTTTTAAGCGGGCTTTTTAATTTCCCACATTTGTGTTGGACATGATTGGATGCTCCAAACCATCTGCCTCAAGCACAGAAACTACATTGTTTATGATCTCTATCTCTATGAAAAGTTTTACATTTGGTAGCAGGCAGGGACCAAGGAGAGTAGGCCCTGTATTAAAGACAACTTGTAAAGAATGCTCATCGTACTCTACTTGCAATGGGAATCATACCTGTACAATAGGTAAAGTAGCCAAATCAAGAACTCTCAGTGGCAAAGCATTGGTTATGGTTTGGTTGGATACCATTATGTTTAAATAAAAACTTTGTATTCATTACTCAAAGGGCATGGAAACAGTGCCAGATTTTTAACAAGCATGCATTGTTTTGGAAAAATTACTATACTTAAGGCATGATCAGTCACAACAAGATACAATAAACACAGTGTTTCTGCCCAGAAGACATGAAAATACCAATAACAACCGAAAGGGAACACTTTCAAAAAAGGAGGCGCTATTCACAAAACATTGTTTTATGCAATGTCAAGAAATATGATTGGGGCTGGGCCGGGCAAATTCTAAAATTAAGGTCATCAACAGTTCCTGATCAATGTTGGGTAATCCACTAAGCCTATAGAGTGCTTAGGAAAAGCTGCAAGATTGATAGAATTATTACTTTTTAATGTTATAAATTCAATATGAAGAAAAAACAATTCAAAATGCATTGTTCTGTTTGGGGAAAAAAGTCTATTTTGGAGACAGTACTGTTAACATCAGGATATACTTGCCCAAGTTTTTCTTACCAGAAATAAAAAGACAAATTTTGGCCCTGATCAAACCCGAAAGGAAAATATTCTGAGACCCCTGAAAAAATGATATTTTGGGGGCAAAAAATATGGTAAAAATGTTGATTTTGCAAGTTCAAAAAAACATATTCTAATGCACGTTCTAAAAATAGCACAAGGGTAAAATTTATAGCAATATTTTTTTGTCTCAAGTAAAGCCAAGGATGATACTTTGTAGTGATGTAAAAGGTTTTATGAAAATAATATTTTTGTTTTTTGGTGGGGTGGAGTTGTAAATATTAACTTAAAAAAAAAGTTTTTCAGACCCCAAAATCGGCCTAAACACAAATGAACTGTTACCATGGCAACGTGTTATATTATGATTTGAAATGTAAATGCTGTTTATTTGGACCCAAAGTCCCTACCATCCACAAAGTATAAGAAACATATTCCTTTTTTTTTTACCATGGACACGTATGTCGATATTATGTGAAAAGACCCTTAAAAAGGCATTTTTCACGTTTTTTGGAAAAAAGTCTAGTTTTGAGGCAGTACTGTCACAACAGGATACAATTGCCCAAGTTTTTGACACCAGATATGGAAAGACCAATGTTGGCCCTAATCACAGCCGAAAGGAAAATTTTATGAGACCCCTGGCAAGTTGACATTTTGGGGTCCAAAAATAGGGTAAAAATGTCGATTTTGCAAGTTCTAAAAACATACGTAATGTAATGCATGATGCAAAAATAGCACAAGGGTGATATTTAAAGCAATAATTTTTTTTCTCAAGGAAGGCCAAGGATGATACTTTGTAGTGATATAAAAGGTTTTTTGAAATAATTTTGCATTTTGGTGGGGTGGAGTTGTAAATATGAGCTAAAAACCAGTTTTTCAGACCCCAAAATCGGCCTAAAATGGCCAAAAAACAAAATGAGCCGTAACCATGGCAACGGGCTATATATAGAATTGAAAATGCAATTTTGTTTACTTGCACCCCAAGGCCCTTCCACCCACAAAGTATAAACAAAATTCATTTTTTGACCGTGAGCAACTATGTCAATTATTTACCTGAACTGACTCTTAACGAACAATCCTGTCCAACATGTCCAACAACAACAGAAAAAGCTCTGAATGAAACGTCTAGCGGTCACTGCGTCCACTTCGCTGACCCACTGGTGATGACAAGTGAATCAACAACACCACATCGTTCTCCAAAATACATCCAAAGAAATACACCACTGCTCGAGAGGCCAAATATCGGGAGTAAATCTGAACTCCTCGAAATGTATTCGATTGTTTCGATGGCACTGTTGGCTGCTTTGAGAACTTTTTATACCATATCACTCTCGATCCGGGCGCCAGACCAGTTATGTACACCCACCACGTAGGGTTCCCTTGAAACTTTTTTTCCCCAAACAACATCAATTTTCCCCCAACTTCGAACCTCACACAACGGCAATTTATTAAACAGACGGAGTTGGACAATCTTACCATTTCCCTAAACATTTTTCCCCCAAACTCGGCAACTTTTCCCCAAAACCTTTTTCCCCAAACAACGGCAATTTTTCCCAAAAACTAGAACTTACACAACGGCAATTTATTAAACAGACGGGTCGGACATTCTTATACTTAAACTATTTTTTTGTCCAATACTCGAATGTAAAAAAAACGGAAATTTATTATACAGACGGAGTTTGGAAACACTTAACATTTAAACAAAAATGTTTTCCAATACTCGTGCTCATCAATTTATTAAACAGACGGAGTTTGAACAATTTTAAGATTTACATAAAAATGTTTTCCATTACTCAAACGTTTCAACATGGCAATTTATTAAACAGACGGGTCGGACATTTTTTCCAATACTCGTTACAAAACGGTAATTTATTAAAAAAGACAGAGTTTCGATAACTTTCGTTCCCCAAACAACGGCAACTTTCCCAAAAATTTTTGTTTGCCAAACAACAGCAATTTTCCCCCAAAATTTGAACGTTACACAACGTTAGGCAATTTATTAAACAGACGGGTGGGACTTTCTTATATTTGAACAATTATTTTTTCAAACACTCGAATGTAACAAAACGGCAATTTATGATACAGACGAAGTTTAGAAACACTTAACATTTAAACAAAAGTGTTTTCCAATACTCGAACATCAATTTATTAAACAGACGGAGTTTGGACAATTATAACATTTAAGGGCGATTCCGCGGTAACACGCGTTACGCTTTTGAGGGTCCTTCATCATTCTCCATTCTCTGGCTGCAAGACTACTTTGATTTAAGGGTTCATCTTTTGTATTGTAAAACCTGAATATCTAGGCTAGATCCTCATGTCCACACAAAAGTGAAAGATCAACTGGTTTAGCTGAGAGAGCTCTGCGAAAATCGGTAACACGCGTTACGCTGAATGGAAAGACCAAAAAAATACGGAACTTCATTTCAACTTTGTCCTAAAACTAACCAGTCTACTACAAATTTGTTTCTATTGTCATTAAGTACTATGCTAAGGTTTATCATACCAAAATAATTACAATAATCCAAGTGTAATTTTTTTAGTAAATTGCAAAATAGTCGGTAACACGCGTTACCGTAACACGCGTTACAATTTTTCGAAGCTACATGTTTATATGTTATTTCAATTGTTGAGTTACAAATTCTCAAAAAATATCAACCAATATCAGTAGCACATCATATTTAAAGAGCAAAAAATTAAATCAACCGTTTTCTTAACATTTTGCTCTACCTATCACAAAATTTAAGGTAACACGCATTACGCGTGGTAACACGCGTTACAATTTGTCTTGCTACATAATTGATGTTATTTCAATTGTTGAGTTACAATTTCTCAAATTTATCAACCAATATCAGTTGCACATCATATTTGAAGAGCAAAACAGTAGCTATAGACCTTTTTATTCATTTATTTTTTTAGTTGCTCTACATATCCCAAAATTTGTAGTGCATGAGACAGGTTCTCCAGTTTCCTAATAATATGATTCCTAAAATAAAATGTTTTGTCAACTTCCAATTCCTTCAAGCAGGGGGCATCCCTAAAACACTGAAGTCATTTTCTTCACTTACTTGCATTACTTGACAGCCCAAAGACCATCAGTGCCTGGACAATCGACGGTCGTGTAATTTGCCTGCTGGCAAACAACCGTAACAGTAACATCTATCCAGGACCTTGATAAGCTGTAAATGTGGTGAGTTTGTATCCATTGCTCGATCATGCTCGTCACCAGTGTCTGCTTGCCACATGCCTCCACATTTACTGTAATCATCTTCATGAACTGTGCTACCTCGCATGATCTGTTTATCATTCATATGTATTACTTTTATTAGTTGCTTCAAACCCATGCATGTTCTTCATTTTGTATTAAGTTAAACCGGTGTATATATTATTTTGTTTGCCATCTACCCCTCATTTATTTTTGTTTTAGTGATTCTTGTCACTGATTTTGCATTTCATTCATGCTGTTGCTTTTGTATTATTTTGCTTACATTACTTTGTCCTAATGTTTTTGATTGTTTGTAATTAATTTCTATGCCTACTAAATTTCCCTGTAATGTATGTACTTGTCCTGTTAAGGTAAACCAGAAGAGTATACTTTGTGACGCATGTGATAATTTGGTCCACTTAAAGTGTACTAGTTTGTCTGTGAATGACTTTTGTCCAACTCTGACCAACCATGGCTTTGTGAGGCTTGCTTATCCTATTCTTTGCCTTTCAACTCACTTGATAGCTGTGATTTCTAAGCAGTAATTGATGACTACAATGGCTGTGTACCCTCTGCCCATTCTCACACTGTACCCGACAGTAGGGGCCCCCAGCCACCATGTATGCCTATACTTTGGTTATTCCTTCCAACTTTGACTCTAACAATCCCTCGCCGATCATCAATGACTGTGTCTACTCCACACAAGAGGATTTCACCAGCAATGCTATCAGTCCTGATCGTAACTTAACCATCATCCATTTTAACATCAGGAGCCTCTCCAAAAACTTTGACAACCTTAGAGATACCATTCAATCACTCCCTGAGTTCTCAGTTATTGCTCTATCTGAAACTTGGCTCAAGAGCTCTTCTCCTGATGTGTTCCAGCTACCTGGATACCAACTCGTCACCAGGAACAGGTTACATAGAGTAGGTGGGGGTGTTGCCTTATATATCCACTCCAGCATTCACTTCATTATAAGGGATGACCTGTCCACAACCTCTTCATTGAGGTGAAAACTCCTTCAAGAAATGTTGTTATTGGTGTCACAAGCCTCCTCAAGCACCACACAATGATTTCATGTCTATCTTCCAGAATGCAATTGCTCAGCAAGCCAGGGAAAACACTAGATGCCTACTTACAGGTGACTTCAACATAAATCTTCTTGATTATGATACCTGTGTTGCTGCTCAAGGTTTTCTTGACATGATCTTCTCTCATTCCTTTTTACCCCTCATTGATAAACCCACCAGAATTACCAAAACTTCTGCCACTTTAATTGACAACATATTCACAAACATACTCCCACTCCCTAAGTCTCAAATTCTGATTTCTGACATATCTGATCACTTACCCATCTTCACATCAATACCTTTCTCTGACAGTCATCCCTCTCGTTTCCATCCTGCTAAATCATATGTCTACACTGATGCCAGCCTTGGTAATTTACACCGGCATCTGCAATCAGCAGATTGGTCTCCAGTTTACGAAACTGATAATCCTAACATTGCTTTTGATAATCTTATGACTATCTTCAACAACATTCATCACGCCAATATTCCCATGTCTACCAAAAGGCACAACACCAAACACATTCCTAAATCACCGAGGATCACTAATTCTCTCCTCCAGTCAATCAATCTAAAAAACAGATTGTTCCATAAATTTCTTTCTAAGCGGAACTCAACCAACCACCTTGCCTACACTAAGTACAAAAACATCCTCACCAGTGTCCTTAGATCCGCTAAGAAAAACTACTTCTTCAATCAGTTTGAAAGGGAGAAAAACAATATCAAGAACACCTGGAAACTAATTAACACTGTTATCAACAAAGATGTCTCCCAGCAAAAGATTTCCGGCATTACTCACAATGGTATCTACACTGAGAACTCTTCTTCTATCTCCGAGCACTTCAACAATTACTTTGCCAACATTGGCCCAAGCCTAGCCAGTAAAATCCCTCCGTGCAACTCTAACTTCATGAGCTATCTCGGTATTCCAAATCCCCACTCCATTTTCCTTGATCCGGTCACCACAGAGGAGGTTTGTGATGTTGTAGCTAACCTGGCCAACAAAAAAAGTTCAGGCTCAGATTCAATCAACGCCTTTGTCATCAAAAGAGTCATTCCTGCTATTGTCATTCCACTCACTTTCATTGTGAACCAGTCTTTCTCTCTTGGAATTTTTTCTGACACTATGAAAATTGCTAAAGTGACGCCTATACATAAAAATGGAGCTGTCGACCAGGTCTCAAATTACCGGCCCACTTCTGTCCTTACATGCTTTTCCAAAATTCTTGAAAGACTGGCGTACACTCGCATCTCTGGCTTTCTCCAGAAACATGATATTCTTTCGAACTTCCAGTTTGGTTTTCGGGCCAAACATTCTACTACCCACGCAGTCATCCACCTGATTGACAAAGTCGTCACTGCAATTGACAATTCTGAACACACTCTAGGGATTTTCCTCGATTTTTTGAAAGCCTTCGATACTCTTGACCATAGCATTTTGCTTCAAAAACTCAATCATTACGGTATTCGAGGAAGATCCCTAGAGTGGTTTACAAGCTACCTTTCCAACAGAAAGCAGTATGTCACTGTGGGGGGGACACTCATCCACCACCCGCTCAATTACATGCGGTGTTCCTCAGGGCTCTATTCTGGGACCACTTCTCTTCTTGATCTATATCAATGATATTGCTAAATCCTCAGATGTCCTCTCCTTCATCCTATTTGCTGATGACTCAAATTTATTTTGTAGTCATTCTCACTTAGACACTCTTATTGCTACAGTTAACTCAGAACTTGCTTTTGTAAGTAATTGGATCAAATCTAACAAACTGTCTTTAAACATTAAAAAAAAAAAACTCTATGCTTTTTAGTAATGTGTGTAGTGTTTTACCTAGAGATGTTTATATTGATGGTATTAAGATTAATTAAGTTGACTGTACAAAATTTCTTGGCTTGCACATAGATCACAACCTTCCGGGAAACCACATGTTGACTCTCTGTGTAAAGCTATTTCTAGAAATGTTGGTGTCATCAATATACTTAAGTTTTATCTCCCTGAGTATATTTTAATAACCTTGTATAACACCCTTGTCTTACAGTATCTCACATTAATTATGGTATTTTAGCTTGGGGTAATGCGTCTCATTCTGTGTTAAATAGACTGTTCCTTTTACAAAAAAGGGCCATTCGTGTTGTTAGCAATTCGTCTTATCTTGCTCACACCGATCCCCTATTCACCAAGTACCGTTCCCTAATATTGAATGACATCTATTCTTTTCATCTGGGTACATTCATGTTTCCACTGGCTCACAACAGTTTACCCTCCTGCCTTGCTTCCATTTTCACCCATAATCAGTCCATCCATACTCATTGTACCCGTCAAGCTTCCCACTATCACATTCCATTTACCAGGACCCTTCTTTCTCACAATAGTATTAAATACCAAGGTCCTAAACTCTGGAACAATAGTATTAAATACCAAGGTCCTAAACTCTGGAACAATAGTATTAAATACCAAGGTCCTAAACTCTGGAACTCTTTGAACACTCCTCTCACTAATGCCACTTCCTTGAGTATGTTTAAAAGTAAGCTTAAACAGTTCCTCCTTAATAATTGCGCCTAGTTCTATTATGTCCTGTATTCACCTATTCACATTATTTTTATAGTCTTGTTGCCTAATTCTGGTTTTCCATTTTGTTTTGTTTTCTAATGAGTATTAATTTAATTTAAATGAATCTATTTACGCACCTTACTTGTCATCCTGTTAAATTATTTATGTAAAGTTTGTCCTTGTTTTTGTGTTTTGGGGGTTTTTGTTTTGTTTATCTGTTTCATGTTCATCTCTTAATTATTGCTTAGTATTTTTTTAGCGCCTACGTACTGTATTGTGTTTGTTTCCTTTTGTAAACTGATTGTTATGCTTTATTGCTTTTGTTAGAGGGTCCATACTCGACAAGCTTTGCTTTTTATGGGCCCCCCTCCAACTCCATCACCTTGTGCTCTGTATGTTTTTTTGCTTGTTTTCCGTAATTTATATTTTGCCTTTGCTTGTAAATGTAGTATTATAGTATTACGTCATGTATTATCATTATTTCATTTGCTTGTAAAACATAGTTCTTTATTCACTGCTTATTGTTTTGTTTAATTGTTTGGATTTGGAAATAAAGTGTATTGAATTGAATTGAATTGAATTGAACTTCACCACGGAAATAATCCCAATCATTAACCACAAAAAACAACTCTCCACCCTTAGAACCATTAATTTGACCCCCCATTCCATCGACATGTCCTTTGCCGTGGGATGTTGAAAAGTAATTCAACCTCATTCACATTATGCTTGCCTACCAGGCCATGGAACGTGGCAGGAATATATTTGTTTTTAAACTGTGTGCTGTGCCCATCTGACCATTGTTTACAGTGTATTGGGCTTGGAAACACACGTTACATTGGTAACACACGTTACATGGTAACACGCCTTACAGTTTTCGGAGGCTCATTGTGAAGCGGTGGTTAAGAATTCATCTAAGTTTTTACTGTTTTTACATGAGCCCTTATTAGTAGGAGGAAAATTAAAAGTTGCGGCATTTGAAACCAGGTTGTTTAGTAATTATATTTAAAAGGGTGTGTTTTGGTAACACGCGTTACGCTCTCTGAGAGTACCTCAAACCAAGTGTTGACACAAGTGTACATTGAGTTGTATTGAAATTTTACATATTTTTTCTGAAAGAATACTGCCCATACTTGCTCTCATTTATACTTTGTTAGAGAAAATTGATACTGACTATAAAAATAGGCCAAATTGATAAAACCGTAAAAAACATTACCTTTTTCCAACCAAAGTGCACAAGTAAGTTTTTTCACAGTTAACAATATCCAAACAGGAAAAAAAAAATTCCCCTGACACTTGGACATGTTTGGAATGATATAAAGATAACAATTCAATTCTGGGAGCAATTTCATTTTTCTAAGAAAATTCCACCTTTTCATGGAATCGCCCTTAAATAAAAATGTTTTCCATTACTCGAACGTCTCAACATGGCAATTTATTAAACAGACGGGTAGGACATTCTTAACATTTAAACAATTTTTTTTTTAAATGCTCGTTACAAAACTGCAATTTAATAAACAGACACATTCTGACAACTTTCTTTCCTGAAACATTGGCAACTTTTCCCTAAACAACGGCAATTTTCCCCAAAAACTTGAATGTTACACAACGGCAATTTATTAAACAGACGAGTCGGACATTCTTAATATTCATAATACATTTTTTTCCCAATACTCGAATGTTACAAATTGGCAATTTATTAAATAGACGGAGTTTGGACAATCTTAACATTTAAATATAAATGTTTTCCAGTACTCGAACATCTCGAAACTGCAATTCATTAAACAGACGGTTGGCTTATCTTCGCATTTAAACATTTTCCCCCAAATCTCGAATGTTACACAACGGCAATTGATTAAACAGACGTGTCGGACATTCTTAATTTTTACCGGTAAGCAATTTGTTTTTCCAGTACTCGAATGATACAAATTCCCAATACTCAAACGTCTCAAAATGGCAGGGGATCACCTTCAGGGCATGCTACTTTTTGTTTCAGATATCAATATTAACCACACAGAGGGAAACTGACTGGATAAATTTTGAAATGAGGGGATCACCTGGCTGCCGCTTCCCAGGTTGTATCATAATTTGGGTGTGATCCCTGGCTACACGGCAGTTAACGGTTGTATTGCTTCTGACTGGCACCCCCAAACAAAGATCTTGACAAAATAGGGACTCCGCCAACATAGGGCTAGATAGCTCAGTTGGTAGAGCCCCGGCACGTTTATTCGGAGGTCGTTGGTTCAAATCCCACTCTAGTCAAATCTTTGTTTAACCCCTAAAATCAGTTTAAATAGTTGTTATTTTTTTAGAGGTTATCAGTATAAACCACAAGGAGGTTGTTACAGCTCTTAATCTGTTGTAGTGTGGTCACCCATCCAGAATACATTAATCAGATAGCAGCCTGGCAGCGCAAGGAGCATGTGTTCTCCCTTCTCAAGTTTTGATTTTCTTCATAATGTAATTTTGCTTGTTTTATGTATCTACTGCTTTATGGACTCGGTAAGCATAAACTTCCATTATACAATTGTTCCACGCTGTGACGGGATCAATGGCATTTTGTACACCCGAGGGGGAAAATGGCACCCGAGGCAAAGCCGAGGGTGCCATTTGCCACCGAGGGTGTACAAAATCCATGGACCCAGTCACAGCGTGCAACAACTGTTTTGTTATACCTTGGTAACACTGTTATTCCTCTTCTCGAAGTTCTGTTGTAATCTTCAAACAATATAAAGACGGAGCTAATGCATAGTTTAATCATGGTTTAAAAAGCAGACTAACAGTTCAATCAAGAAAACATTCTTCACCTGTTCTCTCGAACCCCCGTGTGTTTCATACAGCGCTGGAAATCGACCAACGGTGGGAACGATCAAGGTGATGTAATGTTACCCAGCGCGCTGTGCATTACGTGTAGCGCGCATCTTTAGCCATGATAGATGCGTATTTGTTGCACGGCACGTGATTGGTTCTCGACCGATCAAACTTCACAATTTGTACAGAGGTATAACAATTACTATTGTATAAATCGTTTATCATTTGTCAGTTGTAATATTTCTGTGTTTCTTTGTAAGTTCATTTCTAAAGTATGTTGTTTAAAGATTCTGTCTAGGACGTTACTTTTCTTAAACCTTGAATTGCATTTTTAAAGACCATGTGGGCAATTCCACGTCATGGACATTACGTTTGGAGACATTTTTAGAACTTTGTTGGTCAGTTAAACACACCAAGTGGCTTTGATTTATAGTTTTGTGTTTGATACTAGTATCTTGTGTCCTAGTAAGTCAAATGATACTATGTATTTGGAAAAGTTCGAATTAATTAAGGAGTCAGAGCATTGCTAACGAGCGTCATGGACATTACGAAAAACGGAAGTGGGTTTTGGGTACAACACACGTAATTCAAAAACTCTGTGAAGTTAAAGTTCAAAATTTTTAGAATACCTTTTTATTTTCTAAACAGGGAAGTAGTTAGGATGAAAAGTGATAATATTTTTTTAAAAACCTGTCAACTTTCTTGTCACACGTCTTAATAGAGCGTCATGGACATTTTGGGTTATTTTTGGCGTCATGGACATTACGTCAAACTTGTAAAATGATGCAACATGCTTTTACCCTGAATTTGTAAACCCATGTGCTGCCTTGCTGTTAAAATGTGTTTTAAACTATATTGAATGTCCCTGTCTTACTGTTTAACCTCTTTCAAACATTTTTCAGAACCCAAACTCCCCCAGAATCTCACTTAAACCCCGCCCCTCGGTAAGTCCCCTTTTTGCACTTTCCGTCCACATCTAACCAGGCTGGCTTTTGCCTTGGAGTAGTTATGATAGACCAGAGATGTAGTATACATGAAGTAACCTTTCTTTTCTAATTATCTTTCACATAATTCCCTTTTATGTGTTTCTCACAAGGTGATTGTTCATCGTGAGTAATATGCTGAACATCTTTCGTCAACATTTTATGACGACAGTAAATGGAAATTAAACATTAAAGGTTTCTGTAATTTTCAATGTTGATCTGGATACTGCTATGTTCAAGACTGGGTGAACAATTCCCAGAAGTGAGAAATGAGTTGGGATGACTTCTTGGGAGGAACAGGCCAAACGTAACTGCTTCCTTGGTTTTCCAAGTTCGAGACAGTCAATGAGGTCATCCTCTACACGTTCAAACTAGATTGACATGCAAAACAAGAACGGAGAACAACAAATGAGGGAAAGATTGGCTGCATGGGGCTTTTATCATAATCATGTTTCCAGATTTTGTCTTGTTTTCTCTCAATACCTTTTCTGCCTCTCTACTCAAGTCTTAGCCATTCTGAAATTATGTAAACAATACAAAATTACTTTATGTATAAGGCATGCAACTGCCCGTTGAAAAAAAAAAGAGGAAAATTTTCAAAGGCACAACGCAAGTGCAGAGCGAGGCAGCCGAAACGCCACGGGACACGATACCCACAATGATACCATAGAAAATGTTGAGGTTTATTATGCTCTTAGGTGCATTTTTAACATGTACTAGGCTTATTTTACATGATTGTAGCTGTACACTCTTAATGCCAGGCATATATTAGGCTAAACAAAAAACGTCATTCCAGGGGCTCACCCGGGTCAGCCCCAGTGCCCTGCTTGTGGAACGGGTCACTTGAGGCTGACGTCACCATGAGAGTGCGAGTGTGATCGTTCGATTAGCTCTTGTCAGGGGCGGCTCACCCGAATGAGCACCGCGGGGTCGACACGGGGAAGCTAATCGAACACACCCAATGTTTACACACATATGCCGCATTCCCTTTCACCCTGACACAAGAACTTTTTGGTTTTGGTTTAATAAACAAAACAAAACGCGGAATTCCGCGGAAATGCGGAAGAGTTGCATGCCTGATGTATGACGTCTTTGTATCCAAGCTATCCGTAGATGTGTACAAATCTGCTTTACTCCTAGGCCTTGAGAAGTCTTCTTTGATGATAAAGTGTGTTTAAATGTCCTACATTCATTTAAACAGTTCCATGAGAAAACTCACCTGAAAATCTCGGATTTGGGCTGTCAGTTTGTAGAATATATGTTGCCACTAAACGCGCTACTAAACATCCAGCTTGAAAAAAAATTCTGATGAGGTCTATGACATGTGTTCTCTTTGGCGGTTGAAACTTGCATTAAGAAAAGTGTTATTTTGTCATTTCAACTTGGTTTCAGTTGGTTCCACCAATGTTTATCCTGGGGGTGGGGGTGTCTGGCGGGCCCAATGCAGCAAAACTTTTGTCAGGCGGTTGATACTGGTACTAAGAATAGTGTTATTGGTCATTTCAACTTGGCTACAGGTGGTTCCTCTGATGTAAATCCAAGGGGTTGGGGGTGTTTGGCGGGCCCAATGCAGCAAAACATTAAATTGTCTGGCGGTTGATACTGCTGGTATTAAGAATAGTGTTTCAATAGGCACAATAGGTCATTTCAACTTGGTTTTAGATGGTTCCTCCGATGTTTAACCCCGGGGGTAGGGGTGTCTGTCAGGCCCATGCAGCCAAATTATGAATCTAGGGCCACAACTTAAATAGCATACACCTTTTTAGCCCTACAGCTGGTGTCATTATTATTGTATGGGCTCATAAAGTATGAAAAAAATAACACAACGACACGCGGCGGTCGTCCAGGGGCGGAGCTCCAAAAAGGGGAGGTTTTAGCATATTTGAAGAGGCTGTATCTCGGAAACGATATGGAGTATGGATTTAATTTTGAATGTGTGTTTATTTGAGCCATAGTGGAACAGGTAAATGAAGTTTCATGTAAATCTGAGCTGATTTGACATACATTTTTGTACATGTAGGTTTGTACAGTAAACATTTGGGGGAGGGGGGTGTCTGGCAGGCCTAATGCAGCAGAAAATTTTTCTGGCGGTTGATATTTTTTACTTAGTATTATGTTAATGACCATTTCCACTTGGTTTCATGTAGTACCTAGAATCTTTGATTCAGCCCATTATTTTGCCTCTTTGCTGGGGGTCCATGCGCTACACGCAGCAGGGGTTCCCTGGCAGACATCCATATCTGACTACGTCAGGTTATCCACCAAATGTTCCTGTACTCAAATATTGGTACTGCGTTCCTTTAACCAAAGTGCCGGTCTGCCAGTCTTTAAGCTTAAAACGCTGTAAAAACAGTCAATTTGAAGGGGAGGTGCTGAATTTTTTAGGGGGTCATCCTCAACAAATTTGAGTAGGATTCTAAAATTTTGATTGTTTAAAAAAGATTTATGAGCAAAATCTAAGACGAAGTGAGTTGGCATGGAATTAATAGATAAAACACTTGACAAAGAAGGATGCAAATTTGTATTTATTCTTGATGGGCCACCTCAATTTTCGTCTTGGCACCTAGATGAGAAAATTGTACATTTACACAGGGCACCATAACAGGGATAGGGCACCACATCAATCGCTGCAGGTGCTGATTTTTTTTGGTTATTTCCAGGCCCTACACTTGTAAAATGTCACAATTTAGGCTGGTCCCTTATCATGACTTCATATTTGCATGTCTAAGACCCCAGTCAGAAACTTTAAAGACCTGCTTGAACGAAAACTTTAAGTCATTAACTTTGCTGAATTTCACTTAAAATGTTTTCAATGAATAAGGAAATCGAGTCATATGACTATAAATAGATTTCAATTGTGTAAAAAAGTAATCTTTTTGAATGCCCTTATCCAGCGCTTTTCTGAGAGATTTGCGAAAAGCCCTGTTACGTAATCACTCTCAAAACGTCATCTCTGGGAGCTCCAATTTGTAAAAGCCGCTTTGTTGCAGCGTTGAGGCATAACAAAGCAAGCTCCCAGAGAAGACGTCAGCGACATTGTCCTTTGAAGTGCACCGTCAACGGCAGAAGTGTTTTTAGTTTTTCAAAACCTTTGGGTTGGGGCCTGATTTTGTAACCGATAATTACGAAAAATTCAGACGTGTACACATATCAAAATCACATTAAAATTGTGAACAAGTGCATTATAAACAAGTTGAAATACCATTTCCGTTGAAAACATTCCCCCAGGTAGGTGTTTAAGGGAATTGTACAGCCATCCGTTGGAAAATTATAAACACTTACATTTGATTAAAGGGTTGCTGCAGTGTTTTTTTTATTCATTTAAACCTGAAATATTTTTTTATTTTTTTATTAAATGCGCAAGTATTTTAAAAATGGTTTTCACAAGAGATGAGGGGAACCCACCTCGCCCCTAAAAAGGAGCCTTTATTTGCATAAATGTGACGTCATGTCGGTAACCCGAGCCGCCGGGCCCCCTGGCTGTGTGCATATAGAGACATGTGCACTGTGTGGCCTGGTACCTAGGCACTTGTAGTGAGGGACCAGACTCTTTTTGCCGACGATATGTTTGAATTCCCGACATGACGTCGATGGTGGGGGGGGCGGTAACAATCCACAAAAGGGGGGCATGACTTATTGGCTAATTACTCAAGTCAGATATGTCGGGAATAAACAAAACACATTTCATTGATGTTCAATACATATATCAGAAATAAATGACAGCAAAATTAACTATTTTATTTGAATTCACTGCAGCATCCCTTTAAATGTCGAGATTCTAATCAAAACTTCATATCACCCAGACCAACATGACTAAACTCAAGATGATCAAAATAGTCCATTCCAACTTATGACAAAAACATAGGCCCTGTCATGAAAACAAATTATAAATAAATACATTCATTGTACTCACGTCTGGTAGTCTCTTAAATACTGGAACAACAAGTCTCTTTCAGATTCAGCCTCAATCAACTCCTTTATCTTTAACACAAAATATTTATAAATACTTTGAATTTATAGGAAAAAGTTTTTGTTATATGGTGGAAAAATTGTATGTGGTCATTGTTGAAGTTAAAGTGTGAGGAAGTGAATCGCAAAGAGCCCATCAAAATGTAAGAGTCACTTGGGGACCATGCCAGTGGTTGAATGATTTGACATTGACCCAGTTGTCTTGGTTTTGCCTGGGAAACATTCTTTACAGGGACAGTTTATGCATTGTAAGGACAACATTTTTGGCAATCCTGTTTATATTGGACCTATCCTATGTCTTTCTCACGATTCCCCTGGATTACAAACATTAATCATCTTGAAGATGATTCCCAAATATTGCTAAAATACAGATAAATTTGTCTTACTCTTTGCAAAGAAAAAACTTGAAGTGATTAGGAATGTTATGGGAAACAAGCTTGACAAAACTCTTCAATATTTTTGCACCCATTTATAAATATAAAAAAATGTCAAATGGTCCCATTATAGTGTGGACAGACCCTGACACCAGGATTCTGTACAATCATGGAGGAAGGAAGAGAAGGAGCTCCAATGAAGGGACTTCAAAAGTCGAACCTGTGGTACCGCATCGTTTAACGACACCTCGTAATCACTCACATACCTTACACAAACAATGGGCGACCTGGCATTTGTGAATTTGCGCGTGCGCACTTGGTTCTTCGCCAAACTGTGGCATCGTGTGTCGTATGGATATAATAGAGGAAAAACCACTTTTTTGAGACGCGATAACATTTTTGGACGCTACTGCACACCTTAACGATTAACACAATTGAATACCAACCACCCTCGTGTGCCTATACCCAAATTTTGATCCACCGCTATTGACCGGAAGATCACAAAAAATGTGAAAATATGTCATGATGTTTCAGCGAAACACCACAAACGGTAAATGAAAACGTGTATATTCACAATTCTTGTCTCCAATGATTCAACTTTACACGAAGGCAACGGTGCAGAGCGGCGGTACCGCACGTTCTGTACAAAGAGATCTAATCCTGCTCGATAATCGGCCGTCCAGCTGGAGGTCTCCTATCTTTTTCCACAGGTCAGACAGGGGCATTCCCAGGTCAAAATTCCAGTTGAACCTAGTTAACTGGGGTCAACTGGTTCAACTGGATAGTGATCAAACTCGTCCATTTTCCATATTAACCAACTGGTTTGGACTAGGTTTAACTGTGTTCAACTAGGTTGAAATTATAAACCAGTTGGTTTCTGTCCATTTTCCATATTAAACCAACTGGTTTTAACTGTGTTTAACTAGTTTATCAACTGGTTTCAACTAGTTCCAGTTAAACCCAGTTTAACTAATGTAGGTTCAACTGGAATTTTGACCTGGGTTGTCAGGGTATTCTTTTGTTACTCTGCGGTTTTGCGGGTCGTTCAAGCTCCTTCTCTTCCTTCCTCCATGGTACAATTAAAAACATTTTGAAAAGAGACAATTCAATAGATCTTAGAGAGTATCAATTGTGCTTTTCTAAATGGGCAGTTCCATGGGGTCGAATGTACATTTCACACACTACAGTGTGTATTATTAAAGTAATATAAATAAATAAAAATTTATAAGGTAGTCATAATAAATGTATAAGGTAGTCACTAAAGTTATTTTATCAAAAATTATTCATCCACATCTTTGGGTAGATGCAATTCGCCCAAAACACCATGGTGTTGGACGTACTCAGAGAAACGCCTTTTTATGAAAACCAATATTTGTAGTACAAACTCTGTGATGTGTTTGAACTTTAATGCAATTTTTTCTTATTTATGTATTCATCAAACCTCTGTTAATACATGTAGGCCTACACTTCATGATAAGACATTTTTTGTTATAAAATAATGATGTAATCTGCCAATTCGGTGTTGTATGATCAGATTATTTAAATCATTATTTGTTGAAAAAAAAAGTGGTTTAATTGTCAAATTTTACCGCGTTTTGAGATCAATAGAAACAATGTGCACGTGTAATGCAACTTGTACTATGCATCCTTAAATGCATTGCTGTGGCAACCCAAATGGGCAAAAGGCCCCAGTTTCAAAATGTTGCCTAACAATGAAAGATATGTCTGCAAAACAACATTTGGTCAAATACATTGTAGATTGGACTTGTATTTATAAAGTTTAAAGTTGTTGGTGGGTAACTGTTGCCAAGGTCAAAGGTCACCAAGAATGTTGGTGTTTATTTGTTTCGATATTTGTTGTCAAGGACCAACTTTGGAACCTTGCCAACATTTTACTAAATGAATCTAGGCCCTTAAAGAAGAGCTCTATCCTACTTGGGGGTAACCACCTGTACAGTAAACAACTATAGTGCAAAGTCAAGCTTTTCTGATATTTATTATTTAGTACCAAGCCTACATCCATATGGACTGCAACTTAAGGGGTAACACTGTTTCAGTCCTAGGTGGCAACGGCGTCTGGAAAAAACAATTATAGCCCACACCTTGAAGTGGCCTTGTGTGACTGGCAAATTGCATTAAAAAAAACGATTGAAAATAGGGAGATTAAAAAATTCACTATTTTGGTGTCGGAAAAGTAAGTTTCCTAACATTGAATCATAAAAATTTTGAACGAAAAATTTACTTTTTCTTCCATCATTGTGCTGTTACTATAGACAACTTCAAACAGGTACAAAACCAAAACAATAATTAGGCAAAACACTATTTTTTGAGCCAATTTCACTATAGTTCAAGTATTTTTTCAGTTGAAAATTGCATCTGAGCCGCTGAATGTTTTTAGTAACAGATTATATTTTATTAAAATTCATACAATAGCTACAAAATGATTTCTCATTTGCCACATTAGTGCCATTTTGAAATGTTGGCACTGAGGTTTACATTTCCATGGAACTGCCCATAAACTTCAAAATTTTCTGTCCATATGGTTGAGATTAAAAAGTTCACTGTTTTGGTGTCAGAGGCACTTGTCTAAAATATTGAATCATAGAATTTTTTCAAAGAAATTTAATTCCATTTTGTTTCCATCCTTGTGTAGTTACTATAGTAGGCCCTAGGCCTACATACTTCAAACAGGTAAAAAACCAGGACAAACACATTTTAATCCAAGGGTAAAAACTCACACTAATTTTTCAGGCATTATTTTTGTGCCAATTTCACTATTTTTCAAGTATTTGTTCAATTGAAAATAACAGTTGAGCTGCTGAATAATTTTTAAGAACAAATTATATTTTAACTAGACATGTGTTGTTTGTAAATTACAAACAAACGGTGTTTGGTGTGTTTTCATAATTTGGTTGTAACCCTTTCCCAATCTGTTGGAAGCACTGTATACTCAGTACTTTTGCAAGTTTTGTAAAAAAACAAAAAAATGAAAACATAAAATAAAAACACTTAAAAAACAAATATTGCACCTTGCTTGTCAAGATTTGTAATAAAAGATCAAAATTGCAAATATTGTCAAAACAACATGATGACGCATTTCATGTTCAAGAAGTTAACATTCTTGACTTACAATACGCCAATTTTCACCTCAGGCGAACTATTGGTTTTCGCTTTGAAAAGTGCACCTTTAAAGCAATACCACGTGAAACATGATGACCCCATCAAGCTAAGACTCCAAAGATATGTTGCTATTATGAAGGAGATTATTTGTATACCTTTTTGAAACACATGTCCTAAACTCTGACACAACATCTAGTATAAGTGTTTTTTAGATGTTGTTAATCTGCCGCTAGAGAGCACACTTATTTTTTTGGTGACTCGGATCAGTATTATTATTTTTTAATAAGACTTTTGCCAGACTTATGAAGAAGAAGAAGAAGAAGAAGAAGAAGAAGAAGAAGAAGAACTAGAAAGCACGGTAGCTGTATTTGAGCAAATACGGGTATCTCTGCCCGGCGGGGGGTGGAGCATAATATTCTGCATGGTTTATGTTGCACTTGGAGAAATGAAAATTGTGTGTGTTTTGGGGGTGATACAGAACAATATTCGCATACGTTACTCGCGAATACGAAATCCGACCATACGCAAGCGCATACGTAAGCATGCGCACATATTCCCGTACGTATGCCGACAAGTTTACAGTTATGCGATGTGCTTTTGGGCCACCGTACCTTTTTGATTGCATACGTTTGCGATGTCACAAATTTATTCGCAAATGTTTGCGCATACGTATGCGGTGTCAAGAAATTATTCGCGAATAAGTATGATGTCGCGATCAGACTGGATGCTAAAAATCCACAGATATATATTAGAAATTTTAATTAAACATATGCGACAAAGTATAATAAAATTTTCGACAACTCAAACATATTCGCATACGTTACTCGCGAATATCTTAACGAAATCCCACCATACGCAAGCGCATACGTAAGCATGCGCACATATTCCCAAATATTTTCACGGCATACGTATGCCGACAAGTTTACAGTTATGCGATGTCCTTTTGGGCCACCGTACCTTTTTGATTAGGTAAAAGTCAGCTGCCTATTATTACATGGACAAGTGATAACACTATTAATATCAAGTGTCCAACTTTTACTAAGAAACACTTAAGTTTGGTACTGTTACCAACAGTATCATGCAGTTGTTTTACAACATATTTCATTGCAAAGACATTTGGCAAGGTAATGAATCTCACATAAATTCCAAAAACATTCAAAACCTTTTCTTAAGATGCACTGTGAAAAGAATAATTTGTAAAAGCTAATAAGCTAATTTAAAACAATTTTTCTATAAAAATGCTCCGTTATTGAATGACTATTGACTTATGGATTAACGGTGACGATTGCGAAGTTTCCTCACTCAAACTAAAGCTCATGTAACTAACAACCATACACGGTTAGCACGGTTAACATCCGTTGGCTCTCCGGGTTTTCACCGAACCCGTATGCCGTGAATAAGCTCCAGACCACGGCAGAGTGTTTTTAACGTTCACGGTGCAGGTCACACTGCGACCGGAAAATCCCCCATTGCAATAACGTGGGGAAAAGCTTCGGTGGTGATCGTCTCGCAGCGCAGCGTAGAGGATTCACTCATCACGTGACTAAAACAACCTTGTTATATTTTTACGTTGCAATTCTGATCGGCTTACAAGCTTTAGGTACGAGGTTGGAATTTTTGGTTCCGTTTTTTACGAAACCGCGGCTTTAGCTTGGGATGTCACTTGGGCTTCGGCTTGGGCTTCGTCTGCCTGTTTGAAGCCCCGTTAGAAAAGCACATGTTTTCTAAATAACTGACGGAGCCTAAGCCCAAGCCCAATATGTGGCCACGGTTTTGCAAATGCAAGCTGAAGAAGAAGAAGAAGGAGAAGAAGAAGAAGAAGAATATCCACCACAAGGACAATATCTCTGCCGTTGCACGGGCAGAGATAAGAAGAAGAAGAAGAAGAAGAAGAAGAAGAAGAATTAAGGTATCAGGGGTTGATTTCACAAAGAATTAAGGACTCGTCTTATCTCCACTCGAGTAAGGACGAGCATGAATTTAATGGAGGTATAATGGAGGTATAGATGGGACAAGTAACTCGTCCTAACTTAGGATTAATCTTATTAAAGGTCTGCATGGTACAGTGCAGGGTTGGGAATCGTCAAGTTAGGATACCTCTTATTTGAAACAAATAAGGTAATTAAGGTATCAGGGGTCGATTTCACAAAGAATTAAGGACTCGTCTTATCTCCACTCGAGTAAGGACGAGCATGAATTTAATGGAGGTATAATGGAGGTATAGATGGGACAAGTAACTCGTCCTAACTTAGGATTAATCTTATTAAAGGTCTGCATGGTACAGTGCAGGGTTGGGAATCGTCAAGTTAGGAAGAGTCATTGTGAAATCACTACCTCCATGGTGAAATCGACGGCTGTTGATAATGTAGGCCTATAAAAAAAGTATATGGGTGAAAATTCACTAAGCCGCCATAACTACGTTCAATTTGGGTCAAAAATTAAAAATACATATGTAGATTCAGAATAATCATTCCATCTCAGTCAAATAGTCCAATTGTTCTAATTTATTAATTGGGTATTGTCGGGGCTACAACTATTTCGAATATTTAGCAACACATACTTAAAGCTCAACAACTTGTAAACAGTGAGCAGTTAATATACAAAACAATAAGACCATTTTGAAAAACCTCTTCAATGTTAACTGCTAATGTTTTTACCACCTTGTTACAAATATGCTCTGCAACATTTTTGCCGAAATACGTACTATATATATGGCTGTTTTACGAAAAAATTATGTTATCTGCGTGAATTTCAGAGGTTTTTTTCATGACAAGCGCACATATTTTGAAGTTTAACTGAACAACAAATAGTCCTAGTCTCATATCAATGCTTGTGTTTACACATACTAACCTACTGATCATTCCTACAATCATTGAAGTTTAGAGTGTATTTGGTTTAAAAGATACAATTTCTTTGGGTGCACAATTTCGGACATAACTTTGGACAATGTGGACATTTTGGACATAACTCTTTGTAGACATTACATAGTTTTACATGGATATACGACACTATGAGACACCTTTTTTGTATTTAACTGATGGCTTGGTACACAAATAATTGTAAATCATGATGTGGGATCTCTTTCTTTCAGTCATATCATTATATTATAGACATAACTTTGAAATTTATCATATTTCGGACATGTCCAATGTCCATTTTTGTGAGTACTCGGGGAAGTTATTTGAATAACTCTTATTGTAGCATTGCAGTTCGTTCGATACGAATCTAGACAGCAGATGGTCTACTATTACAAGATGTTCCCAAAAAATAACATTAAGCTGCCTTACCTAATACAGATTACGGAGTGTAGCAAGTTAAAAGCCTTTTCAGTGAAACCATGTCAAAACCATCTTCAAAGTAAAAAGTAGGTAAAAAGACAACTAATTTAAACTCAAAAGACATTTGAACACAAAGTAACTGCCAATAACATCATAAAATACAGACAAATTTAACTTGAACACAGTTTGTCTTTCATTTTGGTTGATCTGGATGACAGCTAAATACCCATGCTTTACAATAACGCCAGCTTTTGTTAAATTTGTGACACATCATCATCACTCCACTTGGCCTGGGTGCGCCCCTTTGAATCATTATTATAGGGTTTGGAATTGAGATCACCATGTTTAGGGATGCCCATGATGACTTCCACTCCTTGTCCTCTCCAGTTGGCCAAACAAAGTAACCCTTTTTTTGAAAACCTGAGTTTGAAAAAATGAAAGAAACATTGGTTTAAGAGGAAAGCAATAACAATATGACCTTAATTTTACTTATATAATTAATAAGCAATTTAAGTCACAATCTCAGATACAGAAACAGTCTATACAGATCTTACCTGGTTCCTTTTGCAACAAAATTTACATCTGCTCTTTGTTTCCTAAGCCTACAAAAACATGCAAGGAATCTCTTGAAAAAAGTTTAAATTTAGGTCTTATGATTGTTTCAAGACAACAAAATTATCACTTACCTATTCACTGCAGCAGAAGTGTTGTATACATTGTGCTATGTGCGTGCAGAAGTAGTGCTTGTTGTAGTATACTGTCATGTACATCATCAAATACAGGTTTTATGCGTACTATTACAGAAATGCAAGTCAAACCCACCCAGACACACACTCCTGTGGAAGTTTTAACAATTTATCTTTTTCATTACCTACATGTAGACTAGAGCTATGGCCCACAGTTTGTATCATGTCCACTGTTTTAAGTTATGTCCGGAACATAATTATGTCCACTCAAGGAAAAGTTAATTTTGAACAAAACACTTTAAATTTCACAAATGGCAATTTATTATTTTAGTTAGTTGAATTGATGAATATTCACCCACCCACATACAAATTAAGTTTAAGTCGTAAAAAAAAATTAAGCATTTAAGTGAATTCTGGACATAACAGTTATGTCCGAAATGTGGTTTTTTTCAGTATATTTTGGAGTAAAAAGTTTAAAACTTACTAATGGTTCTATGTTTTTAAGTATCATTCTTCAATACACAAAACAAGAAGTGTCATAGTTTCAGTGTTAAAACTTGCCCCAAAATGTTTATTCTTCCATTGGACACATTTCAGACATAACTTCTATTTCGGACAGAACTCATGTGGACCGGAAGTTCTTAATCCACCTCCCTCGTCGAGTTTAGGGGTAACTGTTTCAGGTGAAGATTTTTATTAATTGACAAGTCAATACAACTTGTTTCATCTATTAACTTGAATGATTTCTTTACTAGGGGTACATGTTACAAAGAGAAATGTATTATTTTGGACATAACAAAGTTGTGGAATGTGGACGGAAATATGCATCCGACCGCTGTTTTTAGCCCTTTGTCACACTTTTAAACCGGCGCATCTGCGATTATGAAAACAATTGCACTTAGTGCTGGGCTAAACAACCTTGGGAAAATGTTAAACTTTCTGGTGTCCTATTTTACTAATTGATAAAAACTAGTATCAAGAAAATACCTCAAAATTGGACGGAAAATAGTTATGTCCAAAATGGCTCACTAATGACCCTGTTGTGCTTTTACCAGACATAAATCATTGAAGCTATTGTTGTTGTTATCAGTAAGGCATTCTATCATCATGTAACATGCAGTGATGGCTTTGCCAACGTCTTTAGGCAACTTAAACAAAAATATAGTTTTCTGATTGAACAAATTTCCGTCCACAAATCGGCTTTTTACCAACAATAATCTTGCCAAGCAACTATGAGAAAGTTGTTGCTACTGTAGGTACCTCTAGGTGGGTTATACTTCACATGGATGCTTAGTTTAGTTATCTTGACATGGTGTTTAATTTATGTGCTACATACAATGCTAAAAGGGCATTCTATCTAGCTAATTAGTGCAGTTTAGTGAATTTTCACTCATATGGCATCATTATTATTTTTTTCAAATTCAAAGATGAAGCCATAATAGGTTGAAAACAGGACAGTGATGTGGGCTGGGATACATTACAATCAGCTACAAAATGATGTCCCATTTGTCTGGGTTTTTTTCCCATTAACAATATGGGCAAGGTCAATCCCTCATCGAACTCCTTCTGATCGGATGTTATCCGAGACATCGTTGGAACTTGATTGAAATCATTTCACTCCCTTCCGATCCCAGGTCAAAATTTCAGTTGAACCTTAGGCATATACTTATAGTAGGGACCGCAACATAGACTGACTGCGCATGCGCACCACCGAAAATCGGGCTTTGCTTTTCACACACGATCTTCCGTGTTTCGGATACCGCTAATCGATTCGACTGTTTCACTTGCATGATGGGATAGTTTCACTTGACAGCTGCCTCTATTGCTTACAATACATATAGCGCTAGATTTAAAAACAAAAATCTTCGAATTCGACCGTATTTTGGTCGTTTTTTCGCCGGATTTCAGAGGTGAGTAACTTAAAACTGAATTTTTCGGTAGAAGGGTAGGGGGAGGCTCAAATACGATGCTGGAAATGGAAAGATTGGCACAGAAATAACCTAGAAACTTGTTAGACTGAGTGAAAATTTACAGCGCTAAGATGCGATTTTTATTTTTGTAAAGGGTCTTTCAATATTCAGAACGGTATTGACCGATTTTGGGGGCCTTAAATTTGACAACATCTGACATGATTTTTTAAAGGTTGCCTGCATTTTAGTTTGATAAACAAACAATGGGTTTCAGGGTGTGCAAACTTTCCTTTGTTGTTTTAAGTTACTGTTAATTAGTTAATTAAAATAATTTTGCATTAACATGTTTTTTTTTGTTTTTTGTTTTATTTTTATAATTCTGTGGTTAATCATGGAAATACATTTTGATTTTGGTTGAAAAACCTTGGTCAAATGTACTTTCCATGCATTAACTGCGTTTTCTGGCCTGCGCCGAGGGAGGGGAACCTATGCCCAAATTTGTTGTAGTCCTTAGTTGTAAAAAATGCCAATATTGGTACTATTTACCTAGCTATTTACAGTTTTTCATGTCAATGGACAATACATTATTTTTAGGGACAGCAACATAGGCTGCGCATGCGCGGCACCGAAAATCAGACTTAGTTTATTTCTTAGTTTTTCACAAGCGATCTTCCATGTTCGTGAATCAATTCGACTGTTTCACCATGATGGGTAGCTTCACCTGACAGCATGACCGTTTTTCTTCCATTTTATTTTCAACGGATTTTCAGGTGAGTAACTCAAAACTGAATTTTCAGGAAGAAGGGTAGGTGGAGGCTTAGATACGATGCTTGAAATTGAAAGATTAGCACCTAAATAACTTAGAAACTTTTTAGACTAAGTGGAAATTTACAGCGCTAAAATGGGATTTTCATTTTTGTAAAGGGTTCTTCAGAATGGCATTGACTGATTTTTTGGGGGGCCATAAATTTAACAATGTCGTCAGGACATAATTTTGATAAAGGTCGTCTTTTCTAAACAAATAATGGGTTTCAGGGTGTGTAAAACTTTCCTTTTGTTGTTATAAATAACTGTTAATAAGTTACTTAAAATAATTTTTATTTTAACATGTTTTTTTTGTTTTTTTTATAATTTTGTAGTTAATCATTGGTTCGATTTTGGTTGCAATATTCTTTGTGATTGTCTTACTTTTAATTACTGTTCTTTTGAATGCTAACTAGTTATTTTCACTTTCAGGTTGTTATGGGGGTTTCAGTAGAAACTTGGCGCCAGCGGATTGGATGCTTCCGTCAGCGGCCTTCATTTTCATCTAAGGCTACCGGAGAAGTTAATTCTTCACCATCGTCTCCGGTGTTTGGCATGGGCAGTACCACCTTCTGTGTCATCCTGTTCTCGGTGCTTGTTGGTAACGTTCTGCTTCCATACTTGTATGTTGAGGATATTGCAGCATGTGGTGATGTTGAAACCAATCCTGGCCCTGGAACACCCCTACTCTCCGAGGACCTACTGACTTCACTGAAAAATGGGACGTGTACAACATCAGCTGCTGACCTTGGACATGGCTTGAAGAATAAACATATCATGCAACTATTCTCAAAG
Organism: Asterias rubens; assembly: GCF_902459465.1. Lineage (NCBI taxonomy): Eukaryota > Metazoa > Echinodermata > Asteroidea > Forcipulatida > Asteriidae > Asterias > Asterias rubens. The sequence continues at coordinate 5,923,127 of NC_047082.1, forward strand.
AAAGATGAAAGAGATGGTACACATTGGCCTAGTGTTTTTGACTGGATGAAAGTGCTGTATCCGTCTTGGTCACAGGATGACAAGAAGGGCCAAAGACAACTCCGAGACAGCTGGACCAAGCTAAAGCAAGCCTACACAAAGAAAAACAAAAACAAAGGCAAAAGTGGCTTCGAAGAAGAGATGGAAATTTGGAAGGAGACGGACTATCTTCTACCAAGTTCTACAAAACCACCTAAAGCTTCAACATCCAGTACCCCACAATCAACATCCAGTACTCCACAATCTCTGTTTGAGGTCAGCGTCGACAAAGCAGAAATTGATAAGCTACGGAAAGCAAATGAAACTCTCACTAAAAAAAACGCATCCATTGCTAACAAGACTACCAATAAAGACACAACAATTCAAACTGATGAGACTCCGAAGAACGCCGAAATCTTTATGACATATGCTATCACGGACCAGGACGGAGAAGCCTATTTGTTAGGCCTTAGACAAATGGCTTCCAAGTCGGCCCAACACACACTAGACACATTAAAAGAAACCTTAACAGACATAACAGATATTTGCCAGAAGGCCAAAGCAGGCAACAACATTGGACACAAAGTGCTCTGTCAGATCAGAAACACCATGTCCGACAGAGCAGCGACAGAATCTTTATTTAACAAAATGTTGCAAACATATAGGGAGGAATGCCTTGTGCTCTATAAAGAAAATTGGGAAAATTTCAGTGATGAAGCCAAAGCCAAACTAACAGAAATGCACAATTTTTTTTGCGGTCTTCATCTGTTGACTTCTATGGCAGATGCTGTTTCAGCATCATTTAAAACATTTGAAAGTAATTTTCTAGATGGCAAGAAAGTAGGTGCCACTGCTGAATTTGGCATACATGTTTTTAATACTGCAAGTGGATGCATAAGATTAGTGCAAAATGCATGCAAAGCCTTGTCTCGTGGTGGTGATGAAAAGAATGGCTGTCATCGGCACTGGAAGGTGTATAAACATGGTGTAAACTTGTCAAAGACATTCTTTCTGCCATTTCGTGGAAATCGTTTTAATGTTGTATTTATGTTTGGTGGCCGGGTATATTATCTGATTAATCACATTAAGGAGTTTTTGGGTACTGTTCATGGGACCACAAATGGTTTATTGAAAGCCCTATTAGCAGATGCCAAAGAACCATTGTATGTTGCAGGATGCAAGGTCTTGGGCATCGTTAATAAGGCCATCAGTGCTCCATTGTGGCGAGTAACTGAAAAGGATGGCCATATTTTAGATTTGTGCGAAATATACACAGGCCTGGTTCAATTTCTAGAAAAAGTGACACAAGACGCAGACAGACTTGCAGACTTCGCGTATGGTCGAATCAATTTTTTTGATGATGTATACATCGAAAAAGATGAAGTGTATGAGGCAGTGTTAAGTCCAGGGCCATATGATGAAATTGTTTTATCCATGCTACAGCACACATTGCTCACATTGCTACAATTATTTAAACGTGTATGTGTTAATTATTTACCAGGTGGGGAATTTGACATGATTAAAGATGATCAAGAAAAGAGACAGGCAACAATATCTGTGCCTCTTCATAACAAACTGCCAGAGCGTGTTTTTGGATATTTTGATTTTTTAACGAAAAAAAGACCAAATGCAAGTGCTGCTGCAAATGAGGCACAGGTAATGTACACCTTCAACAAAACAGGTGCATTTATAGATGGTAAGACAGAGGCGGAGCTGGAAGAATTGGTCAATCTTGTTAAATCACAAAGAAGTAAATCAAAATCTGTGGCAAAAGCCAGACAAGACAAAATCAATGAATACTGGAAATCCAAACAAGAGGCTTCAGCTAAAGCTATGGCTGAAAGTCGTCAGCGAGCTCTGAATAAAAAAGAAAATCTCACTAATGATATTGTCGACACAGGGCTATTCCAGACTAATGAGCAGGTTGATGAGTATCTAAATTCTCAGGATAGTGACAATAAGAAATTTGAAACTATCAAAAAACAAATTAGATTTCGAAGGGAAGTTTTAAACCAATATATGGACGGGGATAAAGGTTTTACTTTTACAACAACTACTCAGGGTTCAAAAAAGAGAGTAAACAAACCAATGGCTGATGTAAAATCTCATCTTGTTAAACTAATTAATGCTGCAAAGAGTGTTGCCGAGTCTGTTTCAGTTCAAAAAACACCAGACAACGATATCCTAACCATTCCTCTTTTAGTTGGTAAGACAGTAAAACATATATGGACCACAGAGGAGGGAGACCAAAGCTACATTGGAAAGGTGATTAGCCAAGTGCCAGGATTCCCTTCTTGGTTCAACATAAAATATAATGATGATCCAAAAGTGTATTCTCTGCGTTTAGTAGATGACTACAAGGACAAGTCATTGTCTATTTTGATATAATCAGCAGTACACAAACTATTGTCTACCTTGTAAATAGTGTGATTTATTTTGATAGGCAATTTCAAATAATACATCAATAACAAATGACAACAGTGGATGTTTATTTTCGGAATGCTGCTTTAATAGGAATACGTACAAAGTCAATGTTTACAAAAGAACATTTGTGACACTTTGTATAATTATCACATTGAACAAGCACCTTATTTACCAATGTTTCATGGCAATAGCTATCACCACCTCACCTATCCTCTTCAGACTGCAAGTATTCTTCTCCAGTGCACCCTGTCCCTGGCTATAGTCTTGGCTTCGTTCCAAGATTTCCATCCCAGTGTCTTTCTTTCTCCACTGTTCGTCGCCATTTTGCTTTTGGGCGCCCTACTTTACGCCTACCTTCTGGAAGCCATGTTAGTGCTGTCATGCAGTGGCAGTTATCGTCTATTCGTAGAACATGGCCGATCCATTTCCACCTCCTTTGTTTTACTTCTTCACTTATCTTTTTCAATTTGGTTTTCCTGAGTATGTCATCATTGGATATAACATAAGGTCATCTGATTTGCAGTATCCTTCTCAAACATTTGAATTGAAATGTGTCTAGTTTCTTGTTGTCGTGTTCATTGATGTTCCATGTCTCACAACCATACAGTAAGACTGACATGAAAAGAGACTGAAATAGTCTTAAGTTGATCCTCATAATAGCTAGAAGAAAAATGATTTAGTTTCATATTTAAAGTGTAAACATTTGATAGTACAACTACTAAACTTGGTGGTTTTCGGGCTTGTACTTTAAAAGTTATATGTCGTTCAATTTGTGTACTACTCTGTTTACTACTTTGTTTATTGTTATTTCCCACTGGGCATTTTACCCGATATTACCCGGGTTGTAACGAGTAATAACGGAAGTTATTACCGGGTAACATCATACCAGTGGGTAATAACGGGGAAATAGTAGACCAATCTTTCCCCGTTGCAACCCGTTATTACCCTATTTACCCAATATTACCAGGGATATACTACCGATATTTCCGGCATTACCCCATTTACCCAATATTACCAGGGATAATGTAACCAATATTACCCCCATTTACCCAATATTACCAAGGATAATGTAACCAATATTACCCCCATTTACCCAATATTACCAGGGATAATGTAACCGATATTACCCCATTTACCCAATATTACCAGGGATAATGTAACCGATATTTCCGGCATTGCCATGTTATTACCATCCAATATTACCCCCATTTACCCAATATTACCAGGGAATGTAACCGATATTACCCCATTTACCCAATATTACCAAGGATAATGTAACCGATATTTCCTGCATTGCCATGTTATTACCACACGATATTACCCTGTTTACCCAATATTACTAGGGATAATGTAACCGATATTACCCCATTTACCCAATATTACCAGGGATAATGTAACCGATATTACCCCATTTACCCAATATTACCAGGGATAATGTAACCGATATTACCCCATTTACCCAATATTACCAGGGATAATGTAACCGATATTACCCCATTTACCCAATATTACCAGGGATAATGTAACCAATATTACCCCATTTACCCAATATTACCAGGGATAATGTAACCGATATTTCCTGCATTGCCATGTTATTACCACCCGATGTTACCCCCATTTACCCAATATTACCAGGGATAATGTAACCGATATTTCCTGCATTGCCATGTTATTACCACCCGATGTTACCCCCATTTACCCAATGTTACCAGGGATAATGTAACCGATATTTTCGGATGTTGATCCGTTTTTACCCACAGTACCGATTGATATTTAAGACCATTATTACAGATATTACCTGTGGCATGTGCCCATGGTAATAACTAAACATACGTATCCGCCTGGCTATAACAAAGGAAACACTCTGCACACATTATTTTTTTATAAATAATTTTTTAACCATTTATTTACAAAACAAACTTATACTTTTAAAATATGGTCCAAAGAAAGAAAAAACTACATGTACATGACCTTGAACTCACACACTAAACAGGCAAGTATGGTGGCGCATGCGTTCTGCTGATGTAACACACAATGCGACAAGTTATAAAGGACAGAGTGAATCTGGAATCATTGGCACTAGCTGCGCAAACATCGAATGTTACACACATGGGAACAGATACATGACCAGCTAGCCGGTGCTTTCTAAACCGTTTATGACCAGTCATGTCATGGCTCGACCGACAATGGCTAAACTGTCTCAGTATTAATGATTATATAATTATTTAACAGAGGTCCTTCCCTCAATTGTAAAATGCATTCTGTACATGTATCCAAACTACGAACTGTCAAATAAACCCCCAACAAGGGAATGACTATAGGTACAATTTTGGCGATTTTAAAGTTGAACAAAGAATTGACTGGGGCTGGACTCGAACCTGCCACCTCCGGCTTACCATACCAGAGCTCTACCAACTGAGCTATTCAGCCCTATGTTGGTAGTGTCCCAAATTGTCTGTCATCTTTGTGCTCAGGCTGCTAGTCAGAAGCCATGACACCTATACATACTGTGTGACCAAGGATCACTAGATACATGCTGCATTAGCAATGCTGCAACTTGGGAAGCAGTAGTAGGTTATCACTGTGAAAGGATACGGCTTTTTAATATCAAATTGTCAGCTTAATCACAAAAACTGACTAGATTCAATTTTGGCGGTTTTAAAGTTGAACAAAGAATTGACTGGGCGGGAAACTGACTATAAGGTTCAATTTTTGTAAATTACAAACTCTTAATAACACGAACAAGTTTCAAGTTTCCTTAAAATCCACCTGAATGTGCCTCTTGTACATACTGTACAGGGTGCACCACAGTCAAAGACCAATTAATAAAGGTACACATGTATTGCACGCAAGTTTTGGAATTATTTTAAAATCACCTCTTAAAGTCAGATAATCAATCTACCTTATCAACTTGATTTCGTTCAAATCGAAGCACTGGAACGGACGCTATACTTCATCAAAATCAGAGGATGAAAATTGCCTTGGGCCACTTCACTTGAAAATGAGACAGCGCAGTTGAAACACACAAAAGATGGGCCAAACGCAATTAGATCAAACACCCACATGCGTATGTGTGTGTTTCTCTCAACTGCGCTGTCTCACTTTCAAGGAAGGTTGCCCAATGCGATTTTCATCCCCTGAGTTTGATGAAGCGTAGCGTCCGTTTCAATGCTTCAATTTGAACGAAATAATGTTTACATGGTAGATCACTGACTTTAAGAAGTGATTTTATAATATTCCAAAACTAATATGCAATATACCTTCTTAAATTGGTCTTTGACTGTTTTTTGTTGCTCATGCTATGTACGCGCACGAGATATAAATGCAGGGGCAATCTGTGTAGGAGAGTTTAAAACAAGATTATTTCTCCGATATTATAACTACATGTATATTTGTAAATATTACAGCTTTACTTTCTGGTTCTCAATTTTTGAGTTGGAATGGAACAAATAAATAAGTTTGATCTCCTCTCCAATAATCGCGAAATTCAAACACTGATATTAATTACAACAGACAGTTGTGCGTGTGAATATCATGTCAATTTTAATGCCTCAGTGCCACCAAAAATTCTCCTGAAATGACTGATTCCAACAGTAAAATTCTTAAATTGTCTAGGGCTTACTCTTTGACTGGATGGTGTCAAGCTCTTCAGAATTAGACGAGTGCTCGTCAGAATCAGAGCTCCAATTATGGTCGCTGTCCGCGTTGTTCTCTTCAGCTAACCGCATTGGCCTAGCGCGTACACGACATGGTCGCTGTGTATCCTTTTGAGGAGCATCTGATGAAGATGAGACATCAAGGCGTTCTCTGAGAAGGGACTGGCCGACTTCATAGTCAGTTATTGCTAAGCAACAAATTATAATTGAAAGTAACATGAAAGAAATTGGCAAACAGGCATTCCAAATTTGAGAAAAGTTTTGTAACAATGATATAAAAAAACGTACCTTGGCTTACTAAAACAGTAACCTTGAGCCATTCAGCAATATTAGAACTGGGAGCCTTTGCACAGGTTTCCTTGAGTCGAGTGTACTCTGGCGCCTTAACCGTCCCTTTAACTGGGAACCAGGCACGTTGGCAGTCTTCACCATGCCTCTTTCGGACCCAGTGGAACGGGATGAGGTCATATGTTGCATCTAGCAGGTACTTGACAAGCGTCCAGCTCTCGTCGGGATTACAGCCTGCCAAAAAGGAAATAAACCAAAAAACATGAAAAACAATAAACATTTACTAAAAACGGCCCCACTCAAGACTTCTGGAAAGGAACCATCCAATTTCACACTTGCAAGTAATTTAAATTGACAGATTCATTATTGTGCCTTAATGTTCAACATATGTACATCCATGTGTATAATCCATCAAAAATGTGCAAACGCACCGTTAAGTTAGTGTTAGCCCACAAACTTTTTAGCCGTCCCTTTTGTTTAAGCACACACTTCAAAACTGTGGGAGTTAAAGTGAATAAAAGAGCAGAACATTCTTTAACAAACCTGTATATATATCATTTGACCCTCCATGTTTATGCATTAAGCCTCAAAACAAAAGTGACTACATGTATTTTTAAGAATTGAAGGCAGTCGGGGTCAAGAGTCAATCCAGTCGATATCCAGCTAAGTGTTATGTGCGAAAGCAGAGCAGTGATTTAGAACCATAAACAACACTCGGTTGACCCCAGGAACTGTATGCTTCCATACTTTGGCAACTATCTTGGTGTCACCCATGTCTGTTGGGAATGAGAGGAACAAGTTCCCATTGGGGCACTCAAGGAATCCCACCAAGGTGGTGTCCACTGGGGCAGCGACAGCAGGCCGTAACCGTGTGTATCGACGGTAGATGTAGGTGCCATCATCAGCCTTCTCAGCAAGTTCAATAATTTCCCCAGTAGCAGTCAGATATACATTGTTCGGGGCTTTTACGCTAAGTTTTTCCTGTTTCCATGTATTTGATTTTATGGGGTTTTCCCTGAGCCGCTTTGCCAGCTGCACGAGAGGCTTGTGACCAGGCCTAACCTTCTTTTTTAGCTGGCCGAGAAAGTTTTCAAACTTAAAAGCTGAACAGTTTTCCAAACTTCCATGCTTCTCAGCGACGTCTGCCAAATGTAGGAGATGGTGTACATTGTATACAACAAAAGTATCGCCGTAGAGCCTAAACGCTTTCTTTACAAACAGAGTCAACAAATCCCTCGCATAATCTATCTGCAGACGAGCTGTCCTCTCACTCACTAAAAGACCGATGGCCACTGACAAGAGAAGAAAATGATTGTAGTAAGTAGGCCTCAGGACACCTTTGAAGGCAACTGGGCCAGTGTACAGCAGAAGTGTCCTGTATTCAGTAGCCTTATATCTACTGATCTTTTCCAGTGACCTTGGTTTAAGTTGAATGGCATTGTTACCTTCATCCTCATTAATTTCCTGTTAATGTCAGCCACTGCAACCTGGTCTAGATGAAAGGCTGTCCGATTAAATTGCCTGTTCATCCAGAAATCTGTAAGACGCTTAACCACACCGAGGCAGACCATGTGCATGTAATCCAATGCAAACCCATGTATCATGTCAAAGCCTGGAATGTTCAGCCATGGGCTGTCGATGCAGCGAGAATTATGATGGTCAGTGTAGTCTTTCCTGCGGAATGTGTCGTCACTTTGCAGGTCAAAATTCTCAGTCCTGTAGAACACCATCCTACCATCCACCTTGATTGCTTTGGCTCGGCAGCGCTCACAAGAATGTCCAGCCATGTGTCCCATGATGCTTTTCATTAAGGCCCGGGCTGGTGCATCGCATACTATACACATTAGACACACTTGGTGGTGGTTGCCCCTGTAAACGAAGCCATTGCGGAGTAGACTAGACAACTCATCGACGCACTGGTGCACATATGACACACAGCTTGGCTTGCCACCCATTGTTGCACATAATGGAAAGATTTTGTTCAGTGACTGGTCATTCTCTACAGACACCAGTACTGGCCACGAGTTAACGTTTGACGAATCAAAAATCAGTACACCATCGACCCCAATCATAAGTTTGATCTCTTCATCAAGACGAAGTGGGCGAACCAAATAGTCCAGAGCACGTGTTAACTGGTCATCAATGCCAAACCAGTGGTACTCTACACCAAAGTAGGATGGATTTATGTTAACAGAGCCTGGTGTGCAAAGTAGAGTGCGCGGATCCTTTGGCAAACCCTGGACACCAGCACGGTTGAAAAGCCCGAGTAGGTACTGCTGCTCAGTCCGTGAAAGTGATGTTCTCCCAAACAATTCACGCAATGACCTCTTGAAGAACTCGGCCTCAGTCGCTGCTTCTTCAACATCAACCTCCTTGACATACACAACACGATTGTCATCAGCCTCTTCATCAGAACTGCCATCATGTGTATTGTAACCAGGGCTCACGGAACCAGGGCTCGCAGGACCGGGATCGTCGTAACCAGGGCTCGCAGGACCGGAAGTGTCAGAACCAGGGCTCGCACGACCGGGATCGTCGTAACCAGGGCTCGCAGGACCAGGATCGTCGTAACCAGGGCTCGCAGAACCGGGATCGCCGTAACCAGGGCTCACAGGACCGGGATCATCGTAACCAGGACTCGCAGGACCTGGATCGCCGTGACCAGGGCTCGCAGGACCAGGATCGTCGTAACTAGGGCTAGCAGGACCGAGATTGTCGTAACCAGGGCTCGCAGGACTGGGATCATCGTAACCAGGGCAAAAGGGATCGGGAGTGTCGTAACCGGGGCTCGCGGGACCTGGAGTGTCGTAACCAGGGCTCGCAGGACCGGGATCGTCATAACCAGGGCTAGCAGGACCGAGATTGTCGTAACCAGGGCTTGCAGGACTTGGATCATCGTAACCAGGGCTCAAGGGATCAGGAGTGTCGTAACCGGGGCTCCTGGGACCGGGAGTGTCGTAACCAGGGCTCGCAGGACCCGGAGTGTCGTAACCAGGGCTCACGGGACCAGGAGTATCTTCATCAACTACCACATGTACGGCATGATCAGTACTGCCCTCTTCATCAGAAGTGCCATCACTTGAATCAGGGTTTACTGGACTGGATACACCATTGACAGGATTAGAGGGGCCGGGAGCACTAGTTCCAGGGGCATCAGCACAGATTGGCCTTCTCCTCACTTCTTCTAGGACAGAAACAATTCTCAGTGCATCTCTTTTCTTCTTGGCCCATTTTGCTTTCTGTTCACGCCGCTTTTCCTTCCGGATATATTCGTCCTCATCCATTACAGCTTCTTTACGAATTGGTCTATGCCTAAGTTGGTGTGTCACCCTGAAAATTAATTTGTTTTTTAATTGAATTTATAATTTTGTAGCATTGTATTTGTTATCATCTTTCAAATGAGACATTGCACACATAAAAAGAAGGGGAATCGGTCCGCGCCAAGTAATTAATTAAGTGTTCTTAAAGTTACAAAATGCAACTTTTTTTCCCTGTTTGGGGGTGGGGGGTGTCAAAATCCAAAAATTTTCGGTGACAAATTCTTAATTTTATTTTCTCTTAAATCCACATTGTTTTGGCAGTGATTTCATAAATAAAGTAATTGAAAAAATTATGAAGAGTTGGCCCTGCCAAAATGGTTCCTTGCTGGTCAAGAAATACAAGGGTAATCATTACTTACCAAAAGTAGGCATATTGCACACAAGAAAACCACAGGCAAGTACAGCACAACTCCACCAAGGGAACCTGAAAATGTGGGGGAAATGGAGGACAATTTACCAACCCAATCTAAAACTGACATGAGAAATTGTTACATATGTACACATGACAATATAAGTTAAATATCATAGGCATCAACCGGTCATGCCAATGGTCACAATATGCTTTCCTATACCTTTCTTATATGCTTTCCTATAAGTCTGCAATATTATATTGCATGAGTTTTGCATTATGAAGTAATTAATTTACAATGTATATTCTTTAACAATAATGAAATGTATATGTACTGTATCTGGAAATCTAGTTGTACAAATCCTGACATGAACATGTCTAGAAATCTTTGAAAAAAATGTAGGTCTACAAGTATAACGCCCAAATTTGTTTTATTATAAATTTCTTTAAAAATAATCAGAAATTTTTTTGGAAAAGTCTCAAAGTTGGTTTTCCGATCAAATCCGCAAAAAAATGACATCAGGATTCATGCAGGCTGGATCAAGTCTTCAGGAAAATTATTTTCCTCACGCAATTCAATGAGGCAGATTCACGCGATAGGCTAGGCCTTGTCCAACAACACAGCGGTATGGCTCTCTTTTAAAATATGTCTTGTTACTGTAAGGGGGCGAAGGCACTACAATATTTAGTTTGGACGCAAAATTCGTATTTTAAGGCGGGTGGCATGAGGGACCTATCCTGCACAAGTCTGTTGAAGATTGTGCAGGAGAGGTATAAAATAACGTAGAGAAAGCTGATTTAGTAAACACGTATACGTAATTACCATAAAAAATGAAGTAAATAATAAACTATACCTTGATCGGGGGCAATTCCTAAAATACAATTGAAAATACAACCAGCTAACTTCGGAATTGTGTGACCCTATCACATATAGATCACTACTTAAGTCTAGTAAAAGTCACTGCCAATAATCAATAAAGTAAACACCTTGGATATGTCGACTCTACACTGACATTACATGAGGACTAAATCTGATTGTTACACATTTCCATCCTGCGTGGTCTATTTCCTTACTCAAAAACTACCTCATTCAATTCTAATCTAAACACTTTAATTTAAACCACATAATATCAAATCATGACTTTGAATCTACAAATCTCTTAAAACCATTATTATGACAATGTCACACAGATATAAACCCAACAATAGATGACAAAAGGCATGAGCTCACTGACACTGTACTTTTGTTAGCGCTACACAGGAAAAACACCTTCACACACACACACAATTCACACTTACATAATAGTTAATACCCCCCAAAAATGCCAAAAGTTTGTCGGTAATAAGTAAAGGTATGACAAAGTCATCTTAATTACTACTAATCTCAAATATCTTCCCTTAATTATCTTCAAATTAACTTCTCCCGAATTCCAATGCATAGTCCCAATGGGGTCATGTGCATAACTTGGCTCATACATGTGACTTCACAAAATGTGTTACACAATGCAGATTAATACACAATAATAACTTTCACTTTCCTAACTTTTCTTACTCAAAAATCACCCTTTTTCCAAAGAGCATAACAATACAAATTATAATGACAATGATCCAGGACCTTTCATGAATAATATAACTAAAGGATGGGTCCCAACTACTCTGGATGCTTAATGATATTTAGAGATAAAAATCCTACTAAAAATTGGTTGGTGCTTACCTGTTAAAGATGGTGCAGGAGTGGTGACCCCCTACTGGCCTGGCAGCACCCACCAGGGGGCAAAAGGTCAAGGTCAGGTCACACAAGAGTGACCAAAAACAAAAAGCGCCACCACTCATCAATATTTAGTTAGTGACTACATCAATATGATGCACTACATGTAAAGAGACAATAATTATTATGCTACAGCAAAGACAGTAATTTATCAAACAAGAACGTGAGAAACATTTATAACATTAGAAAAAATCCTACCAAAACAACACATAGTTAAATAACAATATTTACAATTACAAACAATGTAGAATTTCATGGCAGAATTGGTTATAACATTGCCAACTTGAGTAATAACAGTAAACTTACAGCAATCTGCAGCGAAATGTTGAAGTCCAAACCTGTTGAAAGCGACATGAGTTGCATCAGTAGGCCTATAACCTCTAAATCCTTCTCACCGTCTCATGTCTAGTCCAAACGTTTCTTATTACCTATCTATGTTTTGTATTCCTTTGTATTTTATAGCATTACTTGGTTAAATTCCTATTCATTTAATAGTTTACTTTTAATTCTTTAACTCTCTGTTTCTAAAATGTCGTTCAATTGTATCACTATCATCGTTACATTTTAATTATAGTGTTTTAGTACAGTTGGTGGATGGGGCTTTTGTCTATTAGTTGGTTTAATTATTCCTTTAAACGTTACCCAAACTACTTACTTCTCATCACCATGTTGTAACTCGGTAAAATGTCGGTTTCAACAGGGTGATAACGGAAATATTTTGGACTTCAACATTTCGCGGGGAGTTTACTGTTATTACTCAAGTTCGCAATGTTATAACCAGTTCAGCCATTCATTATTACCGATATTACTTCTCATCACCCTGTTGTAACTGGGTAAAATGTCGGTTTCAACAGGGTGATAACAGTAACATTTTGGACTTTAACATTTCGCTGGGAGTTTACTGTTATTACTCAAGTTGGCAATGTAATAACCAATTCTGCCATTAAACCTTACCGATATTACTTCTCATCACCCTGTTGTAACTCGGTAAAATGTCGGTTTCAACAGAGTAATAACACTAATATTTTGGACTTCAACATTTCGCGGGGAGTTTACTGTTATTACTCAAGTTCGCAATGTTATAACCAATTCAGCCATTCATTATTACCGATATTACTTCTCATCACCCTGTTGTAACTGGGTAAAATGTCGGTTTCTACAGGGTGATAACGGTAATGCTTTGGACTTCAACATTTTGCGGGGAGTTTACTGTTATTACTCAAGTTCGCAATGTAATAACCAATTCTGCCATTAAACCTTACCGAAATTACTTCTCATCACCCTGTTGTAACTGGGTAAAATGTCGGTTTCAACAGGGTGATAACGGTAATATTTTGGACTTCAACATTTCGCGGGGAGTTTACTGTTATTACTCAAGTTCACAATGTTATAACAAATTCAGCCATTCAACATTACCGATATTACTTCTCATCACCCTGTTGTAACTGGATAAAATGTCGGTTTCAATAGGGTGATAACGGTAATATTTTGGACTTCAACATTTCGCGGGGAGTTTACTGTTATTACTCAAGTTCGCAATGTTATAACCAATTCAGCCATTCATTATTACCGATATTACTTCTCATCACCCTGTTGTAACTGGGTAAAATTTTGGTTTCAACAGGGTGATAACGGTAATATTTTGGACTTCAACATTTCGCGGGGAGTTTACTGTTATTACTCAATTTCGCAATGTTATAACCAATTCAGCCATTCATTATTACCGATATTACTTCTCATCACCCTGTTGTAACTGGGTAAAATGTCGGTTTCAACAGGGTGATAACGGTAATACTTTGGACTTCAACATTTCGCGGGGAGTTTACTGTTATTACTCAAGTTCGCAATGTTATAACCAATTCAGCTATTCAACATTACCGATATTACTTCTCATCACCCTGTTGTAACTGGGTAAAATGTCGGTTTCAACAGGGTGATAACGGTAATACTTTGGACTTCAACATTTCGCGGGGAGTTTACTGTTATTACTCAAGTTCGCAATGTTATAACCAATTCAGCCATTCAATATTACCGATATTACTTCTCATCACCCTGTTGTAACTGGGTAAAATGTCGGTTTCAATAGGGTGATAACGGTAATATTTTGGACTTGGAAATTGTGGTACGATGGTGCACCATTTTCCAATTGTTTTCCTCATCAGAAACAGACCATTGGCCTCGAGGATCATTCATATGTTATCCTTATCCTCAAAATATCAAATATATAGGAATTTATAACACTTTCATTATAACACAGGTAATATCATTTGGGTAATAACATGGTAATATTGGTAATATTTGGTCTTAGTCAAATTTTGGGCTGATATTACCGGTAATATCCGGTAATCTCGGTAATCGGTAACAAATTGCCCAGTGGGTTACCACTGTTTTTATGGCAATAAGCTATATCAGAAGAGGAGCAAGTTGGTTTAATATTGATAGTACAAACAGTTTGTAATACCACAACTAAACTTGGTGATTTTTAGATGTATACTTCAACATTTATATGCAATTCAATTTGTTTACTACTTTGTTTACTTGTTTCATTTAAAAATACACAATATTAAATGAGGTAAACAAATAAAACAAGTAGTATATCAAATATGGAGTGTCCTGAGTTTGTTATATTTGAGTCAATGAAATAAATAGGTGTTTACACAAAATCTATAAATTTAAAATCTCACTGGCATACCTTAAAATGGTCGTAAACTCACAACAAATAAACATCTTGGTCTTGTCGTTACCATGGCAACGACCATTTGCGCAAAAGATTACGTTAATATGTGATCATGATGAACAACTAATTAGCAGCCTGTATAAAAAAAATGGAGGTCTTTGGACTTATACTTTAGAAGTTAAATCAATTTGATTTTGTTTACTACTTTGTTTACTGTGTTTTTCCCAAAATAAACAAAAATAAATGAGGTAAACAAATTAAACAAGAAATATAACGAATATGGAGCATCCTATGTTTCTTATATTTGAGTCAATGAAATAAATAGGTGTTTACACAAAATCTATAAATTTAAAATCTCACTGGCATACCTTAAAATGGTCGTAAACTCATAACAAATAAACAATTTGGTCTTGTCGTTACCATGGCAACGACCATTTGGGCAAAAGATTACGTTAATATGTGATCATGATGACCAACTAATTAGTAGCCAGTATAACAAATATGGAGGTCTTATGACTTATAGTTTAGAAGTTATATCAATTTTATTTTGTTTACTACTTTGTTTACTATGAAAACTAGTTGTAAACAATCAAAATTAGGCTAAAACAAAACAGTTGAATGCATTGGGAAATGGCTACATAATTGCCATAATTAAAAAACATTCAAAAGGTCATAACTTCGCAACCAGGTAACCTATTGACCCCATTCAAAGGGATCTTTAATCAGAATCAATCACTCTTTCCAGAAAGGCAAGTTTGAAACAACAAAACATAATTCCCAAAATTCATGTGCAGTCCCTACTTATAGTTAAAACTGGGTTTAACTGGAGCTAGTAGTAGTTGAAAACCAGTTGAAAACCAGTTGAAAACCAGTTGGTTTAATATGGAAAATGGACAGAAACCAACTGGTTTACTTCTAGTTGAACACAGTTAACCCAAGTCCAAACCAGTTGTCAATATGGAAAATGGCAAGTTTGGTCACTATTCAGGAACCAGTTGTCCCCAGTTATTAAACTGGGTTCAACTGGTTAAAATAATGTCAATCAGAGGACAACCACGAAAACTTACCTTCAATTGGAATGCGTGGCTACCACTCGTCTCTTCCATTTTCATCTTGAGAGGGTTTAATTGTTTCAGATTCGCAGAGCCGGTTCTTGACCAAATCGTCGATCTGTTCACAGAATGTGCACAGCTAGCTAGCTTCACAAGTCGCTAGGGCTATCTTTAGTTCGATGCACTGCACGCAGATTTACAACCTCAGTTCAGTGTGTACGGGCGGGACGCGGGGATGGGACAACCGCGACCTATATTATTACTATAGTTACAGAAGGTGCAAAGTCCACCACCAGATAAAACTATCAGTACTATAAGCAATACAACTAAAAGGAGCATGTGGTCCTGTGTTGATAACTGCTATCCATGCTATAAAGCATACTAAATTCCTAGGAATACATTGACGAAAACCTTTCTTGGAACAAGCATATAAATGTCATTGGCAGGTAAAGTTTCTAAAAACATTGGAGTCATGAATAAATTGATATTCTTTTAATAATAATAACTAGCGGGATGCCGCGCTTAGCGCGGCACCCCGCTAGATGATGAAGCTCCTTTACACAAATATTTTTATGGACCCTTTCGGTTCAGAAAAAAAAGTTCACAGATTTACAAATAACTTACAGTGTTTACAGAAGGCAATGGTGAAAGACTTCTCTTGAAATATTATTCCATGAAATGCTTTACTTGTTGAGAAAACAGCAAAACAATATAAATTCTCGTTAACGAGAATTACGGATTTATTTTAAACACATGTCATGACACGGCGAAACGCGCGGAAACAAGGGTGGGTTTTTCCGTTGTTTTCTCCCGACTCCGATGACCGATTGAGCCTAAACTTTCACAGGTTTGTTATTTGATATATAAATTGTGGTACACAAAGTGTGGCCCTTGGACAACACTGTTTACCGAAAGGGTCCAATGGCGTTAATATTTATGCATGACGTCATAATTCTACCCCAAAATGATCGGCTATGGCGCACGTCCGCCATCACTTGCAGTGGCTGCGCCCATAGCTTTGTTTTGGGTTAGATTGACGTCGTACCTTATGCATACATATTAAGAGAGGCGTATTCGGAGGGACAGAGGTTATAATCACTTTGTATAGTTGGATTGGGAATTGTATTTAAAATGAATGAGGATCTTAAGCTCCAAAGATTCATAACATTTATAACATTCTAAACTTTTATTATTTTGATTGTTTTTTTCTTTGAGTCTTTATTTGTTTGTTTCTCCTTTTATTTGAGTCTCAATTTTTTTTATATCTGTGTTTTGCCATTTGTTTCTTTTTGTCCATGCCCTTTAAACTTCTTTTAAGTGTAATTATTTTGACTTGTTTGTTTGTTGATGTTTTGGTGTATAGTTTGGTAATTCCCCATAAGGGATATAAGTATTGGTATAATGTATGTTTCTTGGTATCGATGTTAAAGTTTAGTTGTGGATGTGGTGTTGTAGGCCCATATTATTTTAGCTTTTTTTGTCTCTTCATTTCGTTCTTTTTGTAAACTGTTAATTAGTGTCAGAAAAATGGTAGTGTTCGGATGTAATTGGTTGTCACAAGATAGTTGTTCATTTGTGTATTTACCTTTTTGGGTACTACTATGCTAAAGATTGAAATATGAAGTACATTATAATACAAAGTATATAAACATAAAGAGGCGTATGAGACCATGTCAATCTATCCTGGACGAATACAAAGTAAACTTATTATCCACATAAATGTGGACTATTTTGTCCCCAACTTTTGAGCATAGTGTTAATTCAATCGGCTCTGTTATTGTTATTGTAGTAATTTTGTTAACTCAACTGCACACGTATTTCCCCGCTAAGCCGAATGTAATGGTAATTACCTAGCCGACTAAAATAGTAACGCACTGCTATGCACACTTATTGTATTGTATACCTGAGCGCATAATAATTCACGTGCTCGCGGATAATAGTCAAGTGTCTCCACATTGCATACCAATCAGGAGGTCTTTGTCTGAGAGCAAATCAGACAAAAACATTTTTATAACCTGGTGAATTTGGCATTTGTGGTATTTTGGTTCCCTTCTCAACAAATCAGGTACCTCCACGAACAAATCCATATAGTCACCGTCAATAGCCGCGCCGAGCTACTCGACCAATGGCACGTAAGAGGCTGGTATAATATCCTCCTCAACAATAATCATCGGTACTAAAAATAGCAGAGGAGATATCCGACTAAAAAGGCTTGAATAGTTTCAGCCAATATCAGAGTTTATCCGACTGGAAAAGGAAGAAAGTAAACAGCTTTGCTTTGTGGAATTATTTGTTGCTTTGTTTCCAATAACGGTGCGTTTTTAGAATCTCTGACCCTTTACTTATTGATCACGATTTATGTAGCGTCACGTCCCACGATACATAGCGTTGTTGTAGCAGTAAATAAAGCGAGTTTTCGGAACATGCTGTGTGCCACAAATATATCTACTTTTGTTTTAACCACCGCTTTTTCGGGGGGGGGGGGTGGGGTAAGAGCGTCGGCCTCTTTTTAGATTTATTGGAAGTACGAGGACGCAACCCACTTTCAACCTAAAGTGATCCCACGGCGACCTCCTTCTCCAAGCAACAGGTGGTTTGTCTCCACCACTCATACACTGACCAGAATGTAAGTAGAGGCTGGGCTCGACTTCACATGCCTTGGACAGAACGGCGACTTACTTCATTCTAGGCAATTGTTTCGGATTTGTCCTGGCACCCAGCCTCTTCGACCCTGCGCGCCAATGAATGAACCGATCCAGAGAACCATGCTTAGTACAACACGAAAGTAACCAGACCAAAAAGGGCGGATCGAATGGCAGGTGGGCGGACAATGGGGAATGAGTGAACCAATCCGGAGAACCATCTGCGGAACACTGTCCAATGAGTCACCTGTCAGAAAGATTTCTAGGAAGTCTGGTAACAACATCGACCAGTGGTTGACACACGGTCGCCAACCAAACTTTCTCCAATCAGATGACTGGGAGTTTGGGTCGGGGTTTCGTAGACTTGCAACCTGACGTCTGAAACCACACAAACGTGTTGAATTACACATACACAACCGTGTTGATTTCCACAAGGATGCCATGCCACTGGATCTTCTAATTTCAATTCAAGATGGCGCGGGTTACGCTTTTAATAGTATAGATAATAATAATAACAGTATTTGTAACGCGCCTTTTGCCAAAGGATACAAAGCGCCAGGTATTATTACTGCAAGGATTGGGGCGAATTTTGAGAATAAGACCTAATCCTTAAGCACCATGTAATGGTTTACAAGGTTCTGTGGCGCAATATGCTGCCAAATCCAGCCAGAAACACCGGGGCGAACCCCTTCTCTTTTCGATAAGTGCACTGGGTTATTAGGTGTTCGGGCAACAGCCCGAACAACTCATTGATTTTGTTCGGTTTTTTTTTTTTTTTTTTGGTTTTTCTTATTCTTCTCGCTATCGATTGTCCGCAAGAAAAAGCATAGACGCGAAGCTTGCATTAAGTTGAAACTTTGCACACTGGTAGACAATAACCAGTAGATGATGCAAAAGTTGTTACGTCACGATGACGTCATCAGTTGACGAGATACACTTATTCAAAGTTTATTATTTCAAAAAATCATAACTTTTGATCTGCATGACGGATTTTTACAATCAATACATCATCGGAAAGGGCATGAAAAACTCCGTAAACGCCTCACAGACATGACCCCATTTTGATCTTGTCTTCCGGTTCAAAATCGAGGTTGAAAATTCTAAAATTGATGTATAAAGAACTACAAAATACCCCCATTGATTGCGCGTAAAGATTTTACAATTACATGAACATGTACTTTGTCACCACGTGTAAGCATGCGGTGCATTGCGGTCACCACGTGTAAGTATGCGGTATTATTTCAAAAAATCATAACTTTTGATCTGCATGACGGATTTTGACAATCAATACATCATCGGAAAGGGCATTAAAAACTCCGTAAACACCTCACAGACATGACCCCATTTTGATCTTGTCTTCTGGTTCAAAATCGATGTTGAAAAATCTAAAATTCACGTATAAAGCACTACAAATTTCCCCCATTGATTGCGCGTAAAGATTTTACAATTACATGTACATGTACTTTGTCACCACGTGTAAGCATGCGGTGCATTTCGGTCACCACGTGTAAGTATGTGGTGCATTGATGAGCATAGTCACGCTCTGCACCACGTGTTGATCGTTTTAGTCTGCGTACCATACTGCGTTGATAACACCTGTCACTAAAGTTAAGCAAAATCGGGCCCAGTCAGTATTTGGATGGGAGACCACTTGGCGACCAAAATTTGTACGGTTTACTTTTGTATTTAATTTTTTTTTCTCCTATAAATAGCTTCGCTTTAGTCTGTTTTCAAGGCGTTTTCAACAAAGATTTTCCTCCTAGTTAGTCTCCTCTCCAGTCGTCATTATGCATAAGCTCCCATATCCTCAACCACACAAGCTATTTTGACAATCTATACATCATATGAAAGGGCTTTACGTACGTAGTCTGTTTTCAAGGTGTTTTCAACAAACATTTCCTTTTCGGTTAGTTAGTCTCTTCTCCAGTCGTCATTATGCATAAGTTCCTATGTCCTCAACCACACAAGCCATTTTGACAATCTATACATCATATGAAAGGGCTTTACGTATGTAGTCTGTTTTCAGATGTTTTCAAAAAACATTTCCTATTCGGTTAGTTAGTCTCTTCTCCAGTCGTCATTATGCATAAGTTCCTATGTCCTCAACCACAAAAGCTATTTTGACAATCTATACATCATATGAAAGGGCTTTACGCACGTAGTCTGTTTTCAAGGCGTTTTCAACAAACATTTCCCTTCTGGTTAGTTAGGCTCTTCTCCAGTCGCCATTATTCATCAGTTCACGTTTCCTCAACCACAAAAGCTATTTTGACAATCTATACATCATATGAAAGGGCCTCACGTATTCCACAAAAATGGGTATGTTGGTGACCTTCTCTTGACTTTTTGACTTTTTTAAACTGGAAGAGCCTGTAAAATGCTTTGAAAAGGCAGTATTTAAAGGCTTTTAGGTTGAAATGTACACTTTTTGATGCTTTTTCTATAAAATTATTACACATCGAGAAAACTGTTTGGTTTTGATTTCTTTGTAATTTGACGAGCTATTAACAATACTTGTTTCATTTATTCAAACACTGACCCAACAATAGCCGAACACCTAGTGTTTGTTTCTACAAACACTATATCTAGTTTTACATGCGTTTACATAACACATTGGACCAACGGCTTTACGTCCCATCCGAAGGACGAAGCAGTGGTTATGTGTCTTGCTTAAGGACACAAGTGTCACGGCTGGGGATTCGAACCCATCACACTCTGCTGATCAGAAACACCAGAGTTTGAATTCGGTGCTCTTATTAACCGCTCGGCCACGACACTCCCAATATATAATTCTCTCATCTTGTCGTATTTTAAACTATGCAATAATTACATGGGGAAGCGTAACAATCAGACAAAAGAAAGCTGTTCGAATTACTAGTAAAAACTATATGGATCACATACCACAGCTGTTTCATAGCCTTATAAAGTTCCTTGTTTACGATTTTTACAATTTTAGTTTAGGTAAATTCATGTATAAATACAAAAGTGGCTCTTTATTGCCTAACGAATTTAATGATCTTTTTACGTGTTCATCAATCCATACATATTCAACTCGTGCAGTTTCAACAGGTGATTTGTATACAAAATTCAACCGAACAACGTTTTCCAAAAACAACATGTACATCTCGCACGTGGCACGCTATTCTGGAACAACCAATTAACTCTGATATTAAAAAGTCTCGTTCACTTAATTCATTCTCAAATAAATTGAAAGAGCACCTCTTGAACATGTATTTGTAACTGTAGTACATGTATATATACACAATCGTATAAAGACTGTGGTGTCGATAAGACCCTTCCAATGAAATATGTAAATTGCACATAGCGCGTGCGCACTAACGTGTTGGTTGGCAAAACGAGGGAACATTGCGCTGTTTCGTACACGACTAATGGCTGCGTGACGCAGATGCGATCGCGCGTCTGCTCAGTTTGCCAACCAACAAGGTCTGTACGCATGCGTGAATGTAATTAGCATATTTCATGGGAAGGGTCCATTATTTTTATTGATTAGTCTGGTCCGTTTCATAGTTTGTTTTTGTTTCTTTGTTCTGTTTTTGGTTGCTTTTGTTTTGTGTCCTTGTCGTCCAAGTCCTTGTCTGTCCCAGGGAAATATACAAAAGCATTATGCTAAACTTTTTCCCTGCAGGTTGACTAGTACGTTAATTTTTGTATAGCATCTTCAAATTTCTTCATATCGTCCTTAATTATTACTAGCGGGATGCCGCGCTTCGCGCGGCAACTCCGCTAGAAGAAAGCTCTACATAAAAATGCTGCAAGTGTAGCGTTGTGTACAGGGGAGGGCTAAGGTGGCTGGGCAGGGTCACAATACAAATCACTGTGCATGTGGCAAACCACCCATCCTAAGTTAAGACGAATCTTAGTGTTGTGAAATTGTACACTTGTCCGTCTTTTTTCGTTTCGGCATTGTCGATCCCATCCATATTTTTCCAGTTTCCAGTGGATCCCGATAGTGGTTCTTTCCCAGTCCCGTTTATATCTCGTTTCGATTATTTTGTTCCCGTTCAGTTGATTATTTTCTGTCCTGTATAGTTTCAAACCCCTTTGCTTCTTCCCCCTCACCAGCCTCGTTCATTTGTTCCCCAACTCCCTGTCCCACAGTGTGCCCCTTCCCTATCCCGTCCCATGTCTAACCCACGCCTCCGTGCCTCTCCCGTCCCTGCGATCCCTGCATTGGCATTTTTCTTTGATTGCCACTGTTTGCCCATAACTCATATTTTCCAGCTTCGCGCGGGTCCCGTTTGTGGTGGTTTTTCCCGTTTGTGGGGTTTTTCCCCCATAAATGGCCGACCGTGTTAGTTCGTAAAGTAAAAGGAAAACCACGCAATTTCGAGACAAATGTGTGTGAATCATTGTATTCTACTTTTTCAACATCTTTCTATCCATATGCATTTTATAACAAACGGTTACATACGCTTTTCAAAGACCAACTCGACCGACCAAGGCAACGTGTTCCTTTAATAATGTTTTTATTTTCTTGCCAAATGATCATAAGAGTGGCACCCCTGTGTCTAGTTACCAAAGTTCACTGTTCATATTATAATATTAGTTAATTATTGTATAAAAGCACACCAGACAATTTCCTCTGGGCTCCATGTGGCCATGACGTGCTTGGCGAGCAGCAATCATTCTATTCTGGACAGTATTTTTTTCAAGAAGGTTCTGCAACAGGCAGTAACACGTCTGTGGACAGTTTGCAATTGCACGATGGCGGGGAAAGCTTCCTGGTTTCCAATCTTGTATATACTTCTTGTACTGGTTTTCATCATACATATACAAAATGAGCAGGCAATTAACCACAATCATGACAGTGTACTGTTATTCAACATCAAACGTCTCACTTATTGCAGCAAGGCCGAGCTTAGGCATTAAATTAGACTACTAGAGTATGTTGACTAAAGCAACACGAACAAAACAACAAACAAGCCCGTACACAATTACAATCATGCTGTTACTGGTTCTAGGAGGGGACATAGAAATTAATCCTGGTCAAGTCAAGTACCCATGTAAAATCTGTAGCAAACCAGTTGCCAAGACACACAGAGCACTCCAGTGCGACGACTGCGATCAGTGGGTTCACAATAGTGTGGCAATGTAACATCTGATGAATATGGATCTGTCACTTGTGCGGCTTTGCCAACTTCTCTACATCCTTTGGCAGTGATGCCCCAGTAAGTATTAATAACTCGTTCACAGCTGTATCAGAAGATGGAAATGTCACTTCAGATCAAGAAGAAAGTAATTTCTCAGAACAGCTCGAGTGGATCAAATACAAGTACTGGTTCCAAAGGAGATCAACATGGCCGCTATGAACCAAGATCAAAACCAAAATTCAGAAGGCTAAAGCTCTTGTCCATTAATTGTAGAGGGCTAAAAAGCAAGCAAAAGCAAAGAGACTTGCACAGTGTAATCCAACAGGAAGATCCGGACATCATCTGTGGATGTGAGACTCACCTGGATGGAAGTTACAACACGAGTATGGTGTTCTATAAAGGACAAAACCCTCGTGCGTGTGAGCAAAACCCTCGTGCCTGTGAGCAAACCCTCGTGCGTGTGAGCAAATCCTCGTGCGTGTGAGCAAAACCCTCGTGCGTGTGAGCAAAACCCTCGTGCTTGTGAGCAAAACTCTCGTGCCTGTGAGCAAAACCCTCGTGCGTGTGAGCAAATCCCTCGTGTGTGTGAGCAAATCCTCGTGCCTGTGAGCAAACCCTCGTGCGTGTGAGCAAAACCCTCGTGCGTGTGAGCAAAACCCTCGTGTGTGTGAGCAAAATCCTCGTGTGTGTGAGCAAAACCCTCGTGTGTGTGAGCAAACCCTCGTGCGTGTGAGCAAAACCCTCGTGTGTGTGAGCAAACCCTCGTGTGTGTGAGCAAATCTATGGCCGTGTCCGAAACGACGACTTCGGCTACAGCTACGTCTAGATCAGCGCGTCTACCAGTGTTAAAGAATAGGCAGACGCGCGCGATCTAGCCGTAGCTGTAGCCGAAGTCGCCGTTTCGGACACGGCTTATTATTTGCGAACCTCTTAGAAGCCGTCTCTTGGTGGCGCTCTCCACCAAAACAAGTCTGTTTTCACCAGACTGAAGTGAGCACCAAATTTGAGCCCAACACTAAATTTGGTGATGAGCACCAAGTTAGTTGCCAGCACAAAATTTCAAAAAAACTGTCAACGACCGTCAATGACCGTCGAAGACAGTGCGATAGGATTGTACACGCGTAAGGTATGGGCAGATACAAAGCCAGGAGTTCCAACTAAATTGGAAAGTATAATTAATTTTTATTTCATAAATTTGTTCCACATATCCCTGGCTATATCAGATTAGCGCCCCAACTTGTTAAGTCTGCTAATTAGCTCAGCCCAATTAATTTAATAAGGGAAGAATTTACGAATTTTGGTACTGTATGCACTGTATGCGTAAGGTATGGGCAAATACAAAGCCAAGAGTTCCATCTAAATTGGAAAGTATTATTAATTTTTATTTCATAAATCTGTTCCACATTCCCCTGGCTATATCAAAGTAGCGCCCAAGTGTTTTAAGTGTGCTAATTAGCTCAGCCACATTAATTTCATCAAGGAAGAATTTACGAATTTTGATACTGTATTGCGCTGTATGCGTAAGGTAGGGGCAAATAAAAAGGCAAGAGTTCCATCTTAATTGGAAAATATTATTAGTTTTTATTTCATAAATCTGTTCCTTATTCCTTTGGCTATGTCAGATTAGCGCCCCATTGTGTAACGTTTTCTAATGAGCTCAGCCCAATTAATCCAATTGGGGAAGAAGTTGCGAATTTCGTACTGTATATACGCTAATATGCCTAATACATCATGCGTAGGGTATAGGCAAAAACTAAACAAACGAATTCCATCTAAGTTGGAAAATATTAATATTATTTATCTCATAAATGTGTTCCACATACCCATGGCTAAATCAATTTAGTACCTCGACGTGTTACCTTACCTAATTAGCTCAGCCCAATTAATTTAATCAAGAGAATCATTCACGAATTTCTTACTATACGTTGTATGTTATACAATTTTTATTTCATAAATCTATTCTTTATACCTCTAGCTATGTTAGATTAGCGTCCCAACTTGTTAAGTTTGCTAATTAGCTCAGCCAAATACATTTAATCAAGGCACAATTTACGAATTTTGGTACTTTATACGCTGTATATGTACTTAGATAACAAGCGCGTAAGGTATGGGCAATTACAAAGCCAAGAGTTCCATCTTAATTGGAAAATAATATTAGTTTTTATTTCATAAATCTATTCTTTATACCTCTAGCTATGTTAGATTAGCGCCCCAACTTGTTAAGTCTGCTAAGTAGCTCAGCCCAATTAATTTAATCAAGGCACAATTTACGAATTTTGGTCCTTTATACGCTGTACATTATGCTATACAAAGAACAAGCGTAAGGTATGGGCAAATACAAAGCCAAGAGTTCCATCTTAATTGGAAAATATTATTAGTTTTTATTTCATAAATCTATTCCTCATACCCCTGACTATATCAGATTAGCGCCCCAACTTGTTAAGTCTGCTAATTAGCTCAGCCCAATTAATTTAATCAAGGAAGAATTTACGTGTTTTGTACTTTATACGCTGTATATTATGCTATGCAAAGAACAAGCGTATCGGTACGGGCATATACAAAGCCAAGAGTTCCATCTTAATTGGAAAATATTTTTTATAAATCTGTTCCTCATACCCCTGGCTATATAAGCCCAAATTTCAATTTCAAATTTCGCTTAGATTCAACCATTAGCTTCAGAACACCCATGTTTCTTAGTACAGAATTAATCTCAGATCGATCTGATCAATTTTTAAAAATTGGTCATCTCAGATATCGCTTAGGTTCAACCAGTAGCTTCAGAACACTCATGTTTCTTAGTACAGACTTAATCTCAGCTCGATCTGATCAATTTTTTAAAATTGATCATCTCATATCTCGCTTAGATTCAACCAGTAGCTTCAGAACACCCATGTTTCTTAGTACAGAATTAATCTCAGCTCAATCTGAGCAAATTGAAAAATTTATCATCTCAGATGTCGCTTAGATTCAACCAGTAGCTTCAGAACGGTCATGTTTCCAGCTCGATCTGATCGATTTTAAAAATTGATCATCTCAGACTAGCTTAGATTCAACAATTAGTTTCAGAACACCCATGTTTCTTAGTACTGAATTAATCTCAGCTCGATCTGAGCATATTGAAAAATTTATCATCTCAGATCTCGCTTAGATTCACCCAGTAGCTTCAGAACACTCATGTTTCTTAGTACAGAATTAATCTCAGCTCAATCTGATCGATTTTAAAAATTGATCATCTCAGATTTCGCTTTGATTCAACCATTAGCTTCAGAACACCCATGTTTTTTAGTACATAATTAATCTCAGCTCAATCTGAGCAAATTGAAAAATTGATCATCTCAGATCTCGCTTAGATTCAACCAGTAGCTTCAGAACTGTCATGCTTCCAGCTCGATTGATCGATTTTAAAAATTGATCATCTCAGATCTCGCTTAGATTCAACCAGTAGCTTCAGAACACTCATGTTTCTTAGTACAGAATTAATCTCAGCTCAATCTGATCACTTTTAAAAATTGATATTCAGTCTTCGCTTAGATTCAACCATGCAGTAGCTTCAGAACGGTCATGTTTGTTAGTACAGAATTAATCTCAGCTCAATCTGATCAATTTTAAAAATTGATATTCTCAGATTTCGCTTAGATTCAACCATTAGCTTCAGAACACCCATGTTTCTTAGTACAGTATTAATCTCATCTCGATCTGATCAACTTTAAAAAATTGATCATCTCAGACTAGCTTAGATTCAACAATTAGCTTCAGAACACCCATGTTTCTTAGTACAGAATTAATCTCAGCTCAATCTGAGCAAATTGAAAAATTTATCATCTCAGATCTCGCTTAGATTCAACCATTAGCTTCAGAACACCCATGTTTGTTAGTACAGAATTAATCTCAGCTCAATCTGATAAATTTAAAAAAAATTGATATTCTCAGATTTCGCTTAGATTCAACCATTAGCTTCAGAACCCATGTTTCTTAGTACAGAATTAATCTCAGCTCAATCTGAGCAAATTGAAAAATTTATCATCTCAGATCTCGCTTAGATTCAACCAGTAGCTTCAGAACACCCATGTTTCTTAGTACAGACTTAATCTCAGCTCGATCTGATCAATTTTTAAAAATTGATATTCTCAGATTTCGCTTAGATTCAACCATTAGCTTCAGAACACCCATGTTTCTTAGTACAGAATTAATCTCAGCTCGATCTGATCAATTTATAAAAATTGATCATCTCAGATTTCGCTTAGATTCAACCATTAGCTTCAGAACACCCATGATTCTTAGTACAGAATTAACCTCAGCTCAATCTGAACAAATTGAAAAATTTATCATCTCAGATCTCGCTTAGATTCAACCAGTAGCTTCAGAACACCCATGTTTCTTAGTACAGATTTAATCTCAGCTCGATCTGATCAATTTTTTAAAATTTATATTCTCAGATTTCGCTTAGATTCAACCATTAGCTTCAGAACACACATGATTCTTAGTACAGAATTAATCTCGGCTCAATCTGAGCATTTTTTATAAATTGATATTCTCAGATATCGCTTATGTTCAACCAGTAGCTTCAGAACACTCAATGTTTCTTAGTACAGAATTAATCTCAGCTCGATCTGATCGATTTTAAAAATTTATCATCT
The DNA here is from genome assembly GCF_902459465.1 of Asterias rubens. Classification (NCBI taxonomy): domain Eukaryota; kingdom Metazoa; phylum Echinodermata; class Asteroidea; order Forcipulatida; family Asteriidae; genus Asterias; species Asterias rubens. The sequence continues at coordinate 5,951,069 of NC_047082.1, forward strand.
CAGATCTCGCTTAGATTCAACAATTATCTTCAGAACACCCATGTTTCTTAGTACAAGATTAATCTCAGCTCGATCTGATCAATTTGAAAAATTTATCATCTCAGATGTCGCTTAGATTCAACAATTAGCTTCAGAACGGTCGTGTTTCCAGCTCGATTTGATCGATTTTAAAAATTTATCATCTCAGATGTCGCTTAGATTCAACCAGTAGCTTCAGAACGGTCATGTTTCCAGCTCGATCTGATCGATTTTAAAAATTGATCATCTCAGATTTCGCTTAGATTCAACCATTAGCTTCAGAACACCCATGATTCTTAGTACAGAATTAATCTCAGCTCAATCTAAGCATTTTTTAAAAATTTATTTTTCAGATATCGCTTAGGTTCAACCAGTAGCTTCAGAACACTCATGTTTCTTAGTCTAGACTTAATCTCAGCTCGATCTGATCAATTTTTTAAAATTGATCATCTCATAATATCTCGCTTAGATTCAACCAGTAGCTTCAGAACACCCATGTTTCTTAGTACAGAATTAATCTCGACTCAATCTGATAAATTTTATAAATTGATCATCTCAGATTTCGCTTAGATTCAACCATTAGCTTCAGAACACCCATGTTTCTTAGTACACAATTAATCTCAGATCAATCTGAGCAATTTTAAAAATTGATCATCTCAGATCTCGCTTAGATTCAACCAGTAGCTTCAGAACACTCATGTTTCTTAGTACAGAATTAATCTCAGCTCAATATGAGCATTTTTTTAAAATTGATTTTCTCAGATTTCGCTTAGATTCAACCATTAGCTTCAGAACGGTCATGTTTCCAGTTCGATCTGATCGATTTTAAAAATTGATCATCTCAGACTAGCTTAGATTCAACAATTAGCTTCAGAACACCCATGTTTCTTAGTACAGAATTAATCTCAGCTCAATCTGAGCAAATTGAAAAATTTATCATCTCAGATCTCGCTTAGATTCAACCAGTAGCTTCAGAACGGTCATGTTTGTTAGCACAGAATTAATCTCAGCTCAATCTGATAAATTTAAAAAATTGATATTCTCAGATTTCGCTTAGATTCAACCATTAGCTTCAGAACCCATGTTTCTTAGTACAGAATTAATCTCAGCTCAATCTGAGCAAATTGAAAAATTTATCATCTCAGATCTCGCTTAGATTCAACCAGTAGCTTCAGAACACCCATGTTTCTTAGTACAGACTTAATCTCAGCTCGATCTGATCAATTTTTAAAAATTGATATTCTCAGATTTCGCTTAGATTCAACCATTAGCTTCAGAACACCCATGTTTCTTAGTACAGAATTAATCTCAGCTCGATCTGATAAATTTAAAAAATTGATATTCTCAGATTTCGCTTAGATTCAACCATTAGCTTCAGAACCCATGTTTCTTAGTACAGAATTAATCTCAGCTCAATCTGAGCAAATTGAAAAATTTATCATCTCAGATCTCGCTTAGATTCAACCAGTAGCTTCAGAACACCCATGTTTCTTAGTACAGATTTAATCTCAGCTCGATCTGATCAATTTTTTAAAATTGATATTCTCAGATTTCGCTTAGACTCAACCATTAGCTTCAGAACACTCATGTTTCTTAGTACAGAATTAATCTCGGCTCAATCTGAGCATTTTTTAAAAATTGATATTCTCAGATATCGCTTATGTTTAACCAGTAGCTTCAGAACACTCAATGTTTCTTAGTACAGAGTTAATCTCAGCTCGATCTGATCGATTTTAAAAATTGATCATCTCAGATCTCGCTTAGATTCAACCATTAGCTTCAGAACACCCATGATTCTTAGTACAGAATTAATCTCAGCTCAATCTAAGCATTTTTTTAAAATTTATTTTTCAGATATCGCTTAGGTTCAACCAGTAGCTTCAGAACACTCATGTTTCTTAGTCTAGACTTAATCTCAGCTCGATCTGATCAATTTTTTAAAATTGATCATCTCATAATATCTCGCTTAGATTCAACCAGTAGCTTCAGAACACCCATGTTTCTTAGTACAGAATTAATCTCGACTCAATCTGATAAATTTTATAAATTGATCATCTCAGATTTCGCTTAGATTCAACCATTAGCTTCAGAACACCCATGTTTCTTAGTACACAATTAATCTCAGATCAATCTGAGCAATTTTAAAAATTGATCATCTCAGATCTCGCTTAGATTCAACCAGTAGCTTCAGAACACTCATGTTTCTTAGTTCAGAATTAATCTCAGCTCAATATGAGCATTTTTTTTAAAATTGATTTTCTCAGATTTCGCTTAGATTCAACCATTAGCTTCAGAACGGTCATGTTTCCAGTTCGATCTGATCGATTTTAAAAATTGATCATCTCAGACTAGCTTAGATTCAACAATTAGCTTCAGAACACCCATGTTTCTTAGTACAGAATTAATCTCAGCTCAATCTGAGCAAATTGAAAAATTTATCATCTCAGATCTCGCTTAGATTCAACCAGTAGCTTCAGAACGGTCATGTTTCTTAGTACATAATTAATCTCAGCTCAATCTGATAAATTTTTAAAAATTGATATTCTCAGATTTCGCTTAGATTCAACCATTAGCTTCAGAACGGTCATGTTTCTTAGTACAGAATTAATCTCAGCTCAATCTGAGCAAATTGAAAAATTTATCATCTCAGATCTCGCTTAGATTCAACCAGTAGCTTCAGAACACCCATGTTTCTTAGTACAGACTTAATCTCAGCTCGATCTGATCAATTTTTAAAAATTGATATTCTCAGATTTCGCTTAGATTCAACCATTAGCTTCAGAACACCCATGTTTCTTAGTACAGAATTAATCTCAGCTCGATCTGATAAATTTAAAAAATTGATATTCTCAGATTTCGCTTAGATTCAACCATTAGCTTCAGAACCCATGTTTCTTAGTACAGAATTAATCTCAGCTCAATCTGAGCAAATTGAAAAATTTATCATCTCAGATCTCGCTTAGATTCAACCAGTAGCTTCAGAACACCCATGTTTCTTAGTACAGAATTAATCTCAGCTCGATCTGATCAATTTTTAAAATTGATATTCTCAGATTTCGCTTAGAACTCAACCATTAGCTTCAGAACACTCATGTTTCTTAGTACAGAATTAATCTCAGGCTCAATCTGAGCATTTTTTAAAAATTGATATTCTCAGCTATCGCTTATGTTTAACCAGTAGCTTCAGAACACTCAATGTTTCTTAGTACAGAGTTAATCT